>NC_048307.1:67191665-67340954 GCF_013100865.1 Trachemys scripta elegans | reverse complement strand
CCAGAAATACTGCAGTAAAGTGGCAACCCTTATTCACACTGAGTAGCACCTGACTTGGCACGTAGTCCCAATGATCTCAATAGGTCTATTCAAGGAGTAAGATATTACTCAGTGTGAGTATGGGTGTCAGAATCTGGCATTCTTCTATTCGGTTAAGCTTGAATTGGAGTTAACAAAACTGCTGAGGCTGTAACTGCTCATATACATGCGGAATCTCCTTTGTTTTTGTTTATTACAATTTTTCTTTTTCTGTGCATCCTGCAGATGAATAAAAAACTTTTTCAAAAAGGGAAGGGCAGTCACACTTCTTTGGCATTGGAATGATTCCAGATCACATCTGTTTGTCATAGATAGTCACGGGAAGGCAACCAAACCCCGGCAACTTGAGGATTGAAAACTTCCAGTGAAATTCTCTCTCCTCCTTGGCGTATATTGCCTGAGAGTCGGCCTCTGGAGAGCAGGTTAATGAGCTGCAGCTCCAGGTTATAATACATACACCAGTTTTAATGAGAGGTTAGAAACTTGTTTACAATCACAAATGATGTCCCTTTGAGCAAGGTTCCACCACTAGCAATAGGCTCAGGGAGGCCAATTCAGGATAGGAAGTTTGGTCCAAAGCTGTGGCAGAGAAGCACTCAATGCCACAGGGCACGTGCGTGTAAGTGTGGCTTTAGTTTATCTTTGCACTCCCCAGATCCCAGGCCAGCTGTATGCCAGTCTGTTCCCCCAGTATATTTTAGAGCAGTTCTAATTTACACTAGCAGCCAATGGTCCTGTAACTGTAAAGGATTCCCTCACCGCAGGCTCACCTCCATTGGCTGGACGTGGCACAGCGGCTGTCTCCCTGTAAGGTGGCCCCTGCTGATAGTTGCTCTGTCGTTGTGGTCGTCTCTCTTCCCGCAACTTGGCCCTGCAGCCAGGTTACACTTTAGTCCACCCCTTCTGGTGTAACGAAGAGTCCAACCCAGATGCAGTCCAGTGACCTTACAGCAGGTCTTCCGCCTGTCTCTGGGCTCCAGTCCTTACACCCATTACTTCAGGGGGTTTCACCTCATCTTATTCAGTGGCTAGTAGGGGAATCCCCAGGCCCACCCTCTACTCTGGGTGCCAGTCCAGGAATCCTGCAGCTGGAAGTCCAGGTTTTCTCCCTCAGACTTCTTGCTGCCTCCTTGTACTGCTGCCTACCTCTTCTATTCTCCCAGAGAGTGACTGCAGACTCTCTCCCCACAGCCTCTTTCTGCTGCAAATGTCCTGGCTTCATAGTCACCAGCTCCTGCCGAGCCAATTAAGTCTGGCTTTCCCTCCATGTGCAGCCAGGCTCCTCTAAGGCCCACACAAACCCTGTCAGGGCCTGTGGGAGGTACACACCCCATCACAGGCGCCAATGGACCAATATGGTCACAGGGCGTAAGGAAACCCCAGACATGCTTCTTTTTTTGCCGCCACACCACTGATGTTGGCAATAGCAAAGGGCCAGGTTTGGCATTGGAGCTGCTATGCTTTCTCCATGACACCTGGATATCCCCTATATGGGGGTGATCCTCTTGGGAAAGAACAAACAGGGAAGAAGGCTGCTTTGTTCTGATGGTGTGGTGGAAAGCAGCCTTAAATGGGCTTTTATTTTAAAGACCTGTTGGAGAGTGTATTTCCAATGAGAAAATGTTGCTCACCCATTTGACTTTCACACTGCTGGGGTGACTGTAATGGATTGTTTTCTTTTAAAAGGAGGCTTTCTCTAGCTCCTTCCAAGTACAGCTCAGCTCTGTGGTGCTGCAAACTACTACCAGACATAATTTCTTATCTAATATACTATAGGTCAGCTCCTCAGCTTGTGTAAATCAGCATAGCTCCCTTGACTTCACAAGTACTATGTTATTTACATCAGCTGAAGTTCTGGCCCTATATATCAGTTATTAGGGTTGATTTCTGCTAGAGTTCCCACTACTCATGTATTTTCCACCTCTACTGTATTTCTTATAACTGTACACTTACCTTTACCCTTTCTTTGGATAAGAAATAGGCAGTGGCATGCAGGACATCTGCAGAATGAGTAGAATTATGATAGGAGTTGGAGGAATGGTAGTTGGCTTCAATAACTTGTAACCACGACCTCAGAGTTGATTCTGAACAGTTTAGGAATTCACAGATTCCAAAGCGAGCAAACATTTTGAGACCAAGATAAACCAAAGGCCTGGAGAGAAAAACAAACAGAAAGTTTTAAAACAAATGAGTTAGAAGGAAAACTCGACAGAGCAAATGAGACTAACAGAGAAAGCATTTCTAAACTGTTGATATGTTAGATTAAGTATAACAGTTCAACTGTTCATAGAAATATACTCAAGATTTATAGAAAGCTTCCACCTAACCACAATATTTGGGACTGATACTTCTGGAAGTTCCTGAGAATTATTAAAATACTAAACAGGTTCTATTCTCCTGGTAAATCCATTTACAATTTTTGTTTCAGGCAGTCTTCTGTCTCTCTCAGGGCTCTGTGTCCCCCACCAGCCTACCCTCAAGATTCCATGGCTCATCAACCTTCCTGCAGTAGAGAGAGATTGGAGGTGACTCAGTGCTTGCTTCTCAGGGAGAAGAGGCACTACTCACTCCCCTCCAGTCTATATTCACATTGTTCTTCAAATATCCCACTGTTGCTGTATCTGTTAACAGAACACCACTGGCCATCACATACAGCCCCCAGCTAAAACCTCTCCAGCGCATTATCCACGATCTACAACCTATCCTGGAAAATGATCCCTCACTCTCACAGACCTTGGGAGGCAGGCCAGTCCTCGCTTACAGACAACGCCCCCAACCTGAAGCAAATACTCACCAGCAACTACACACCACACTACAGAAACACCAACCCAGGAACCAATCCCTGTAGCAAACCTCATTGCCTACTCTGTCCCCATATCTACTCTGGTGACACCATCAGAGGACCCAACCACATCAGCCACACAATCAAGGGCTCATTCACCTGCACATCCACTAATGTTATATATGCCATCATGTGCCAGCAATGCCCCTCTGCCATGTACATTGGCCAAACCGGACAGTCCCTCCGCAAAAGAATAAATGGACACAAATCGGACATCAGGAATGGTAACATACATAAGTCAGTAAGTGAACCCTTCAATCTCCCTGGTCATTCTATTACAGATTTAAAAGTCACTATCATTGAACAAAAAAACTTCAGAAACAGATTTCAAAGAGAAACAGCAGAACTAAAATTCATTTGCAAATTTAACACCATTAATCTGGGCTTGAATAGGGACTGGGAGTGGCTGGCTCATTACAGAAGCAGCTTTTCCTCTCCTGGAATTGACACCTCCTCATCTATTATTGGGAGTGGACTACATCCACCCTGATTGAGTTGGCCCTGTCAACACTGGTTCTCCACTTGTGAAGTAACTCCCTGCTCTCCATGTGTCAGTATATAATGCCTGCATCTGTAACTTTCACTCTATGCATCTGAAAAAGTGAGGTTTTTACCCACGAAAGCTTATGCCCAAATAAATCTGTTAGTCTTTAAGGTGCCACCAGACTCCTTGTTGTTTTTGCTGTATCTGTGTTACAGCTCCACCAGAGGGAGTGCTAGAGCACAGCAGTCAGTAGTACCTTGCTTATATTAGCGCTCCCACTCTTGCCAATGTTGGGGGAGCTGCAGCAGTGGTAGTGCAAAGGTGGGACATTTGGGGGGGGGCATGTAGAGATTAAAACTAACACCACAGTGCAGACAAGGTCAGAGTGTCAGCACACTCTCTCCAGCGCTCCTTGCTCATGGCAGCTCAGGAAGCAACAGCTGGAATGCAGGAATCAAGCCCCACATTGTACTAGAGAACAAAAATCACAGGACAATTAAAGCAGCCTGGAATAACGTCTAATCCGAAAGCAGAGAGCAAGCAGTATTTTCAATCCAAGAGAGAGGAAATATTGGTATAGAGGGGTATAGCCTATTCAGGAAGGCCTGACAGGGAACGAAGGGAGGAGGTGTTGCATTATACATCAAGAATATATACACATGTTCTGGGGTCCAGAAGAAGGTGAGAGGCAAACCAGCTGAAATTCTCTTGGTAAAGATAAAAGGGGAAACCTGGTAGGGGTCTATTATAGACGACCAAATCAAGAAGAGGAGGTGGATGAGGCCTTTCTAGAACAGAAAGAGCCAAAACACAAGACCTGATAGTAATGAGGGCCGTTAACTACCCAGATATCTGTTGGAAAAATAATATGGCAAAACATGAAATTTCCAATAAGTTCTTGGAATGTATCAGGGACAAATTTTTGTTTTCAGAAAGTGGAAGAAGTAACCATGGGGAGAGACATTTGAGACTTGAATCTGACCAACGGAGAGGAATTGGTTGTGAATTTCAAGGTGGAAGGCACTTTGGGTAAAAGTGACTATGAAATGATAGATTTCATGATTCTAAGCAAAGGAAAGAATGAGAGAAGCAGAATACAGACAATAGCAGACTTCAATAAACTCAAAAAATTGGCAGGTAAGGTCTGTGTAAGAAAATCTAAGGGATAAAGGAGTTCAAGAGAACTGGCAGTTTCCCAAGGACACAATATTAAAGGCACAACTACAAACTATCCCGATCTGAAAGAAAGATAGGAAGAACAGTAAGAGGCCAACATGGCTCTAACAGGAGCTCTTTAATGACCTGAGAATCAAAAAGGAATCCTACAAAAAGTGGAAACATGGACTTATTGCTAAGGAGGCATATAAAGGAATTGCACAAGCATGTAGGGACAAAATCAGAAAAGCTAAGGCACAAAATGGCAAGGGACATAAAAGGCAATAAGAAGAGGTTCTTTAAATACATTAGGAGCAGGAGAAAGATGAAGAGAAGTGCAGGTCCACTGCTTAGCAGGGAAGGAGAGCTAATAACTGATGACATCAAGAAGGCTGAGATGTTTAATGCCTATTTGGCTTCAGTCTTCACTAAAAAGGTTAATGATGACCAGATACTCAAAAGAATTAATATTAACAAGGGGAAGGAACACATGCCAAAATAGAGAAAGAACAGATTAAAGACTATTTAGATAAATTAGATGTATTCAAGTTGGCAGGGCCTTATGAAATTCATCCTAAGGTACCTAGGGAACAGGCTGAAGCAATCTTGGAACTATTAGCAACTATATTCAAGAACTCATGGAGGACAGGTAAAGTCCTAGAGGACTGGAAAAGGGCAAACATAGTACCTGCAGCATTAAAAAGGGGAACAAAGAGGATCCAGAGAATTATAGACCTGTGAGCCTAACTTCAATACCTGGAGAGATACTGGAAACAATCATTTGTAAGTACCTAGATCAGTGGTTCTCAACCTATTTACCATTTGGGCTGCATATGCAGCTCTCGGTGTGTTATGTGAGCCGCATCCACACAATATATATACTACCTGCACATCTACAAAAAATAATATTTAGCATTTATTATATGACAGTTATATGATTCAAATCAATATAGCACCTTTCATTTCCACACTGGCAAATGTCTACCACAAGCATTTTAAATCAGCAAAATAAGTCAAAACATTATCTGTTAAAATGAATTAGTCTATTGTAAGGGTGGCATGGCATATTGCCACCCTCACTTCTGTGCTGCTGTTGGTGGTGCGGCTGGGCGGTGGTGTGGCCTGGAGAGCACAGCTGCAGAGCCTGTCTGCCAAAAGGGGGACGCCTCCCTCACCCCCCCCCCGCCAGGGACTGCCCCTGTGCACCCAGCTCCCCCATGCATCCATCTCCCCATGAACCCAGGGATTGTCCCCCAGCCCCTCCCCAGATTCCTCCCCCCCAGCCAGGGAATTCCCCCAATCACGCAACCCCACAGGGACTGTCCCCCCCAGCATCCAGACCCCCCCAACACTGGGCCGGCACATGTGCCTGTCCTGCAGAGATAGGGTGCCCTGACCAGGGCAGAACACCCCCTCCCAGGGACTGCCCCTCCAGCATCCAATCCCCCACCCAGGAACTGCTCCCCATGCACCCAGCACCCTCCTCCCAGCACTCAATGCCCCCTCCAGGGAGTGTGCCCCAGTTTCTAGCCCCCCATCCAAATCCCTTGCATTTTGCTGTGATGCTGGGAGCATCTTTCCCAGACCTGAAGAAGAGCTGTGTATGGTTCAAAAGCTTGTCTCTCACACCTAGGGTGACCAGACAGCAAATGTGAAAAATCGGGACAGGGGTGGGAGGTAAATAAGAGCCTATACAAGAAAAAGACCCAAAAATCGGGACTCTCCCTATAAAATTGGGACATCTGGTCACCCTACAGTCTCACCAACAGAAGTTGGTTGATCCAATAAAAGATATTACCATATATACTTGATCATAAGCCGGTTTGTTTATAAGCCGACTCCCCCAAGATGCATAAGTAAAAATGGAAAAATTTTATAACTCATTCATAAGCCGACCCTATAATTCAGGGGTCAGCAAACTTTGTCGCCCGGCCATCAGGATAAGCGGCTAGTGGGCCGAGATGGTTTGTTTACCTCGAGCGTCCGCAGGCACAGAGGTAAACCTAAGTAAACAAAGTGTCCCGGGGCACTAGCTGCTTACCCTGATGGGCCAGGACAGCAACTGGTGGGAAAATTTTTTTGGGGGGGAGAAGCTGGGAGTCAGGGGAGTAACCCCTGTGACCACCCCCATGACCCCACTCCTAGCCCGGGACCCCCACACTCTCCCCATTCCAACCCTTCCCACCTTATCTGGGGAGGGCCAGGGGAGGATGTCTCTGGCCTGGCTGGAGCTGCACCAGCAGGCTGGGAAGCGTGGGGCTCAGCTGCAGTGTGCTCTGGGGGGCAGGGCCGAGCGGCACGACGGCAGCCTGCCAGCCCCGGAGCTGCAGCTGCTTCGGAGGCTGGGGGGAGAGCCGCGGTGGCCAGAAGCAGAGAGACTCTGGCCCCGCCTCTTCCCTTCTGGCTCTGCTGGTTGTGCTGCTCTCCTTGCTCCCTCCGTTGGGGGAGGGGCTGTGTCCCACCTCTCCCTCTCTATACCCGTTCATAAGCCGACCCCCTTCTCTGGTGCTTCCCTTTTTTACTAAAAAAAATTCAGCTTATGAACGAGTATGTACAGTACCTCGCCCATCTTACCCTTTTGGTAGGCATGTTTGAAAGTGTTGGTCTACTTAAATAGTATCACCATAACATTATAGAACATCTGGCCTTCAAATCAAACTACCCTCACATGTGTGGCAGCTAGGACAGAGTTATTACTATATAGCATGAGAAGGCAGAGAGCTCACTGTGCTCCTGTATCAGGGAACTGTCACTCTCACAGCACTGAGTTTAGATTTAATGAGCTTTTTGTCTTGGCATCACTTCCATACGACTATTTGGACTTGAAAAGAGCACGAATAACTTATTCACAGCATTGATTCACAGTACGCTCACTTGAATTTTCTTAACAAATGGTTAGCTTTTATTTAAACGTAAAAAGGACAAGAAAGAACATGTGAGCGATCTAAATTATAATTCTTTTAATTAGAGACAGCTGCAACAATCTATCACCTTTTGCCTCTTCCCAGTGGAAACACAGAAACTACCTAGTTAGCATATACGTATTGACGGTGATATAATTAACTCTTCATTAACTGCAAAGTTCATATTTAACACAATAATTGACATGGACTGACTACCATTTGTTTAAAAGTATTTGTATCTGTAACCTCTTTACTTATGGGAACACGAGGCAAAGGAAAAGGCATAAAATTCGGGACATAAGATTTTATTGCAAATGGAGAAACTTAACAATGTCATGTTAAGGAATAATAAAACATCAGATTTTTTCCAAATGCATGTGTTTGGTTTTTGGTGTTTTTTTTTTTTTTGGGGGGGGGGGGGGGGGGGGGTGTTGTGATGTGTTTTGGGGGATTTTTTTTCTTCTGTGGTTTATGCAGAAAAGAGCCCAAATAAACCTGGGTAAAGATCAAGGACTTGGACACAAAAGTAAGATAATCAATACTTTGCAGGATCTAGCCCCTAAATTAGAATCTTGTGGAATCTCAAATGATATCAGAAGAAACACAGAACAGACATAATAGATTTCCAAAAGTATATTTCACCTTTAGGCCAAGACAAAGCATAGAAAATTTCAGCCCCACATGGAAATGTTAACAGGTATCAACGAGTAAAAACAAGGATTTATAATGGAGTTATAAGGTTAATTATTGCATTTCCTGCTACTGAAGTATATTAGAGTCTGTTACAACTCCTGATCTACAGCTATGCAATGACAGATAAGGAGTCTGTACGTTGTAGTATGAACAAAAGTGTAGTCTGTTGAGTTTATAGAATTGGAGCCCTTATCCTACTCCCAGTTGAAGTCAATGTTTTTAGAAATAAATACACTCTGGCTACAAGGAGTAGAAACAAGGTGTGATCTATTAATACTTTCTGTAAGCACAGTAAACTCATACTGCACGTAGTTTGTAGTTCAAAATGGATATAATTTGGATTCCCAGAATCCAACAGCCAGATCTGTCAAGATTTTCTAGTAATGTGAAAAGAAAGGGAAGACTTTCAAAATGGCATTGCCTTTTTTCAATGCCACATCAAAAGATATATGAGGGCTTCAGATGCAGCCAATATTTTTCTGTAGAAATCAGCAGAAAATAAATTTGTGATAGTGCAGAAGGTACTTAAAAGTATGGGAAGCAAGTAAGAAGGCAAGGAACATGCGCAAATGAGGAAGTTACACATGTTCTCCTTTTGAAAAAAGGGATCCCAGTTTGAAAAGTAGAGATATAGAAATTAAAATACTGACTATGACGAGGAAGCAGCAGCTAATTCTTGGTACCTTTAACTTACAATTCTTTTGCCTTACTAACCTTTTATGGGTTGCAGCCTCCAGTTCAAAGATATCAAAGTCCCAGAATTCTTCATTTTCCATTGCTTGTGCTATCCGTGGTGGGATGTCATTAAGGGAGATAGGGGAGATCAAACTGCCAGGAACCTGATGAGTTTCTGTTAAGGAATATATTTGGGAAATAAAATTAATTTACTGTGATACTTTTACTAAACACTGTGGCTTCTCTTCTCTGCAAAACCTTAAACTTTCTTAGCAATTCCTCTGCTGCTGTTTGTAATGCAGCAGAAAATTGTGTATAAATAAAAAAAATAAAAAGTCCTTGGAACATTTGATCAAAACATTTAGTATGTTTCTTAAATCTGTTAGCATCCCCAAAACTGCAAAGAGAAAACTTACGTTTTGCTGACAATATGTATTCATTTCCCGATAATCTTCGTAAACCATCCTGTTAAATGAAAATTGATAATCAAAAAAGTTCTCATGTACTTTCTGTTCCAAATGTAAAGTACTGTATAAGTTATCTAACATGGCACTAACTAATAATGCAATGATTCTGTGTAAGCTTGACTATGTCCTGTTTCATCCTTAGAAGCTATCTTATCTTACTTTGTCTGACTTTGTTTATATCCGAATGTTTTAGATATGCCTATACAAATATTTCACCTTCTCGGTAGATCATAGTGGAAGGGCGATAGCAAGATGCAGGTCACAAAATTAACTAGGTTCTATCTGAGCAGTAATTTCTTAAGCCTAGTATTGTGGTTTCAGACAATATGCCCACAGCAAGAACTCTGCTTCCATCTTTGTATGTGCTATCTGGACCTTGGGTCTGGATGTGTCCACTCACTCCCTGTAGAGCAAGTGGGTGAGGAGTAGTAGGGAACAGGCGGAGTGTTGGCTCCACCCACCTCTCCTGGCAGCCCAGTACAGTGGCTCTTGTGACTTGCTGCTAGTTCAGGCCAGTAACATTTTACCGTGGGCAAGGAGAAAGCAGGGAGGAAATGTGCCTCAGAAATATATACCTGAGTGTCAGTGCCTCCCTGGTTTAATTCTGGGCTGGTGCCTAAAGGCACAATCTTGCCCTTAATGGTTAAAATAAACAGAATTATGTATTTGATATTTACCCTTAAACTCATCAGTTTAACAATACTGGACCAATTCCTGCTTGCTTCACAGATGCAAGCAGGATTTAGCCCAACATCTTTTAGATGCAGTGAATTAATGTTGGCCCTGTATGTATAAACTAGTTGTTAAAAAAATCCCTTTATAAACACACCTTTCTAACTTACTAATAACATTATATGACTAGTGTACAACAGAGGCAAATCTGGATGCCATATCTGACCTGTGTAATGTCTGCACTTATAAGAATTATTACATCTAGTTTCTATTTTAAGATTTGTAAGTAAATTAGTCTGGAGTTTTGTGATTTATGGGGAAGGCTGTCCTGCTGCTAAAGCAAGTTAAACATTTCTTCAATAGCACTGCTGTGACACAAATATTCAAGACACCAGACTCAGTGTGTCCTCAAGAATAAAGGACTAGATTTTGTTACAGTTGAGATACCAGATCCGATTACAGATGGCAAATCTATGTTCTGATTCTGAATGCCCTTCCCATATTGAGTTTAATAAAATTCAAATAATAATAGCCTACATGACACACAGAGACACTCTCCTGTACATGAGATCATCATCATGTTCCTATTATGCCTCTGATGTTTAGGGCAGCGACGAAGCTCCTCCACTCCTATCTGTTTCTGGCAAGTCTTTCAATGGTTCCCCAGCTGTGCCCCAGGTTTTCAGCTCGGCTTCCACAGCTCTTCGCCATGCTGCTTTCGGGAGGCCTCGTTTTTGCTTGCCTTTAGCTGTCCATCTTATTGCTACTCTGGTGATGGAATCAGTTTCCATCCGAAGCACATGACCGATCCATCTCCAACACCTCCGGGCAATGATGGTGCTCCGATTCTCTTGGCTGCATTGTGTCAATAGATCTTGATTTGAGATTTTTCTGGGCCAAAAAATACGGAGGATTGAAGACTGTATGGAATGAAGACAGTTTGGACATGTCGTACTTTCTCATTCCCCAGCATTCTGCACTATAAAGTAATGTTGAAAGTACACAGCTCTGATAAATCTTGAGTTTGGTTTTGGTGTTGTATTTTGATGATTTCCAGACTGTATTTAAGCTCCTGAAGGTGTTCCTGGCTTTACTGATTTTGTTCCGGATGTCCTGGCTTGTTCCATCTTCCTGGCTGATGGTGTGCCCAAGTATGTGAATGTTTCTACATTGGTGAGAACATAATCCTCTATCTGAACTGCTGATAGTGAGGCAATATTAAAGGTCATGATATCTGTCTTATTGCGGTTGATTTTCAGTCCACTTTGCTGGCTGAATGCGTTGAGTCGAGTTGTTTTTTCTTGTATATCGTGTTGGGTATGTGATGGGAGAGCGAAGTCCAGATCTTCAAGGGATGAGAAGAGTGTCCATTTAATGCCTCTTGGCATGTCTTCTGTTGTACGCTGCATTATCCAGTCGATGGCAATGCTGAAGAGGATTGCAGACATGACACACCCCGACGTACTCCTGTTTTGACTTCAAAACTGAGCTCACTCTGATCAACATTGCACGTAAAATTGAAATAGAAGCTTTTGATGACATTTATGATATGGAAAGGAATTCCATATGCCTGCAGAATGCACCATAGGCTGGTCCTGTGAATGTTATTAAAAGCCTTCTCAAAGTCTATGGAATTTATGTAGAGTTGCCGTTGCCATTCTAAGCACTGTTCTATTATGTTTCGTAGAGTGAAGATCTGGTCTGTGCATCCAGGCCCTTTCCAAAAACCAGCTTGCTCTTTTCTGAGAACACTATCAACTGCCTCTAATATACGCTGGACTATGATCTTACACAATACTTTGCTTGGCACAGATAAAAGTGTGATACCACACCAGTTATTACAATCACTGAGAGTTCCTTTCTTTGGTATCTTCACTATAACCCCATTGGTCCACTCATCTGGCACTTTTTCCCTTTCCCAGACTGATGTAAATAGAGGGGCCAGGATAGATGCTGCTAATTTAGGATTTACCTTGAACAATTTTGCATTCAAGATATCCTTACCAGGAGCTTTCCCATTTTTTAAGGATTGGTGGCTTGAATGATCTCTTCCTTAGCTGGGGTGTCTGTGTTGACATAAAGATCTTCTTCTGCCTTCTGGATGTTTGCTTCCTCTTTAGGTGGCTCCCTGTTCAGCAATTCTTTGAAATGCTCTGACCAGCGCATTTCTTGTTCTTTTTTGTTTTTTAGTAGGTGTCCTTGTTTATTCCTGATGAGAGTGTTTGTTGGTGTCTGCCATTTACCACTGATAAGCCATGTCATTTCGTAGACGGTTCCTTGTTCACCACGAGCAGCTGCATCCTCTGCTTGTGTTGCCAGATTATCAATATAATGCCGTTTGTACATAAAATGGAATCATTTAATTTAATCTTCAACTGATCCTTTGCTGAATAAATGTTTCTTGTAGATCATTTTAAAAATCAATATATACTATACATTAATGCTCTGAAACATCCCTTCTCTGACTCTCCCTTTGCTTTGTAAAAGTTTTTGTTCTATATCCAGTGAGGATTTTGTATATTATGGTACCCTAACTTTCTGTGAATCCTTATGCCATGTGATCATGGACTGACGTTGGGGGCTGTGTGGGATCAGAACACACATTTACAGAGGTTGGTTCAGATGGAATGAAGTGAGCAATGAATTAGTGATATGTGCCAATTCAAAGAGTAGATCATAGAATCATAGAATATTAGGGTTGGAAGAGACCTCAGGAGGTCATCTAGTCCAATCCCCTGCTCAAAGCAGGACCAAGATGCAAAGGCCACTCGAGCTGTAGGCAAACTATACAACTGCCTCGGGGCGGCAGATTTCTGGGAGAAACAATTGTACCACTGTAGACCAGTCTGCAGCCCCCATGTAAAAAGTGAAGAGCGCACTAATGTGTAGTGCTGTAGTGCCCCATATAGATCTTGCAGGCACAAGCTACACTGATGTAGTCTGTTCAGGTCAGCCAGGCTGCAGGGCAGCTGGGCTCAGAGAGGCCTCTGTGCGTGTGCACTGCAGGAGAGCCAGGCTTGCTGGTGGGAAGCGACAGTGGGGAGCAGCCTCCTATCTCATTGGGCTTGGCAGGGAAGATGCAGGGCTGGGCACTTGCCATCTGGCCCCGACAGGGAGTGAGAGTGAACTTGGGGGCACCCCTGCCCCTTAACTTCCTGCAGACAGCCAGCACCCCTCCCCCACAATCCCCCACCCCGACTCTTGTAGGTGCCCACACCCACCCTCTGCCTCCCCCAGAAGCCTGCCCCCCTCCACGTCCTACACAATCTCCCCTGCCTCACATGCATGCATCATATGTTGCAGTTTGGGCTCTCAACCTACGCACAGAACTTTAATACATATACTTGAGTATTCCATTAAAAAAAAAAAAATCAAGGGACCTGATCCTCCTTTCACTTGTAACAATGTAAAAATTAGGAGCGATTCCATTTAAATCAATGGCGTTCCACTGAAGCTACACTGATGTAAACTGGAGTAAGTGCAAGGAGAATCCAGGCCCCGGCATTTATGTCAGCAATTGTTTGCCATCATATGTACTCACTGTCATTAATCCTCCAACAAGATCACTTGTATGTGGATCTTCATCTTTTGTCCCAAGTTGTGGAGAGTATAACTCAGTGGTTCTTAGAATCTCCAACACTCGATCTAAAGCTTCTGCGACAGGCATGGGACTGCTTTCTTGTGCAGCATTGATAATATTTATTACCTAGGTTAATATAAGAAACTCTTGAAATTTACAAGCGATAGAAGAAAAGAGATTCTCAGTGACTAATATGAGAAGTCATTGTTACTAAACATAGCAGTATTTAATTCAGATTGTGTAGAACTACTGTGAAATCTCTAGGGGATCAATAGTGAAACACTGAAGTCTTTTATTGACTGTGGGAGAAGGATCGAGGCTTTAAAGAGGCCATTCTTATTAGGCAACTTCCTGTCCTAAGACACTCGCCCAAAGTATCTCCAAACAGACTCAGTACAATCCCCTTCTACCTGTATCAGAAGGTCACTTTATTAAGCAACTGATATTTGTTGGTCTCTTGAATGATTTCTTGAGACACATTACAACATAGGCACTGACTCTGTGGGTGCTCCAGGGCTCGAATGCTCATAGAAAAAAATAGTGGGTGCTCAGTGCCAATCAGCTGTTTGGGGGCTGGGGGAGAGCAGAGAGCAGTGAGTGGCAGGCAGGCGGGAGCCTTAGGGGAGGGGCTGGCGTGGGGGTGGGAAGAGGCAGAGCGAGAGTGGGGCCTCAGGAAAGGGGGGCAGAGCGGAGGCAGGAAGAGGCAGATTGAGGGCATGGTCTCGGGAGATGGGGTGGAGTGAGGGCAGAGCACGCCTGGGGAAAAATAAAAATCAGCCCCTATGCATTACAACGAATATGTATGAAGGGGAAATCTAGTCCCTTCCTTTGCATGGGCAGAGCGCCTCCAGGCAACAGAACCAGTGCGATTGTGCTAAAGAGGGGGCTGAATGTGGAGAGAGATGCAGATGGTGCACACTCCTATGTGGCAGGTGGAGGGGACAGGCAAGGACAGTATGGGCGGGCGAGGGTGGATTGGGCATTTGCCACTTCCTGGATCCTTCCAGACACTCTCTGTGGGAGATGGGAGAAAGGAAAGACGTGGTGTAAGAGCCAGAATAAGCGTCTACAACCACTGCATGTGGCCCAGCTACTCAGGCCAGGTGCTGTGCAGAGGGTTTCTGCCACAGTATTTCAGAACAAAATCCAGGTATATTCTGATACTCTGACTTCATGAACACCAGCAATGGTGCATTACCTTGGTGATGGGTGCTTCAATAGTCATGGAATGTATCCTGGCCATGGAGGAGTGTCGCCTCTGTGAACTGCCTGTGCAGAAGAGAAAGCAAAATTAGCACTCTGATTAAAATGACAATGCACGACATCCAGTTAGCCAAGAATTCCTCGTTTGCCATGACCTTCAGGACCACCTATAACAGCATTCATATGCACACTTGTCCAGCTATGCTGATAAGGATGCCCACATAGACGCGCTCTGAATCACCAACAACACAGAACAGAGATAAGCAGCCATAATGGCCTGGCAACATAGTTGCTGTTTTTATATTTTAAATGTTTTATAAAATGTTCAGCCACCAGTGCCATATATATGTTGTCTTTGGGGGGGAGAAGACCTGACAAGACACAATGAGTCAGATCATCAGCTGGTGTAAATCAGTGTAGGTTCTTTGAACTTAGTGCAGCGATGATGAGCTATGCCAACTGAGGTTCTGGCCCATAACAACTGATGTCATTAATCAGGGACAGGAAAACATACATCTTGTGTGTCAAATAGCAATTTTTGGCAGCAAAGGCCAAACTAGGCTACTTCCTGTTCTGTAACCTAGTAAGATGTGGCTACTTCTCGGCTACTCTTTGTGCTGATGCTGAGCACATCTTCAGCATCAGAATCCAGGCTATTTTTGTAGCAATGGTCAGTCTGGTGAAAATTAGAAGTAAATCTGTTACTTCAAATTTTCACCAGACTTTGACCATTGCCTAGAATGTACTGATACATGTTTTAACAGAAGCTTTATAAACACCAGCAAAACCCTGCAGTATGTGAACTACCTACTAAGGTGACGGGTAATATGCCATGATGAAGTGTAACTCCCTGATGTATGACACAACATAGTGCAAATAAAACAAACAACAACTAAGAAGAAATTTAACTTTGACTTTAATGGGAAGAGTAGATAGGGAAACTACAACAAACCCCAATACTTGTGGGGGCCCCAGAATCTGCTACCTTTACTAATGATGAAGAGTAACTTACTTTGGGAGTAGCTCTATTGAATTCTATGGGATTACTCATGACAGTAAGTGCTACCCAATGTTAGTAAGGGTGGCAGAATCTGGCCTTTCATTTCTAAAGTTTTCAAAAAAATAGGATAAAAAAAAATTGCTCAGAGGCAAAACACATGGGGTAGTTGCATAAATATGAAATATTCATGTCTTGAGGGTTTTTAAAAGCCATGTGAAAAATATACAAACATCCACTTATCTAACATACCATCACTTCCTCGTGAGGTTGTGGATCTGACATCAAGCGATCCTTTCCTCCTATCTTTGTGTCGGCAAGTCTGAATATCTGTGGAGACATCAGTGTTATACAATGACTGCAACAAAGGCTCTTCCCAGATTATATGTTAAAGGAAACTAAACATAGGTAAAAGCTTGATAGCAGCGGAGCAACATGGATAATGCTACAGTTGGTTGGAAAACAGCTTCTTAGAACTGTATTCACACTGGCCTTGCCATGGATGCTCCCACTTCACTCTCTTTGGATGCTGTTCTTGCCTCAAGCAAAGACGCAAGAGTAAATGGCCTTTGTGTAGAGGATCTCTGGGTATGTCTACACTACCCGCCGAATTGGCGGGTAGCGATCGATCCAGCGGGGATCGATTTATCGCATCTAGTCTAGACATGATAAATTGACCCCCGAGCCCTCTCCCGTCGAATCCTGTACTCCAGCGCTGCGAGAGGTGCAAGCAGAGTCGACGGGGAAGCGGCAGCAGACTCACCATGGTGAAGACACCACAGTAAGTCGATCTAAGTACGTCGACTTCAGCTACGTTATTCACTTAGATCGATTCCCCCCCCCCCAGTGTAGACCAGGGCTAAGAGCATGTAGTGTCCTCTCTCACATTGGTGCAGAGTGACGGTTCAGCCACAGTGCTGCCAGTAATAGAGCTGTACAAGTCAGAGGGGCCCCTGAACACCCCTTATGGATCTACAGAGACAAGGTGGGTGAGGTTAATATGTTCTACTGGACCAACTTCTGTTGGTGAGAGAGACAAGCTTTCGAGCTACACAGAGCTCTTCCTCAGGTCCTATGGGTCTACACAGCGGTGAAGCCGCTGACCACTTCCCTATCCCACCCCTACCAACCCCTCAAACTCTGAGCAGAGTCTGCTTTGTCTTTGAGGCTACCCCCTGCACTAGATGTGTTTAGAGCCAGAGGCAGACAGCGTTTGGCACTAAGGCAAGATAGAAACTTTAGTAGACAAGAGTTCTCTGTTGTCTGAATATTTCACATCTTAGAAAATCACCATTAAATGGCTTCATGCAAGAGTTGTTGGACTGTACAATTAATAATAATATTTAGTAAGCCAACTTTGACATAAGTATAGACATTACCTGCTTAATCCCCAGAACAGCCTATGGGAGGGAGTCTGTTCTCCCTGTTTTACAGATGGGGGAACTGAAAGGCAGATACAGTGACTTAAGTCAATAGGGCAATTTCTGAGCTCACTTAGGCCCATGCAGTCCCATTGCATGTGGGTTAATTAGCACAGAAAGTGGTTACACAAGGATAACTGAGGACAGGGTTTGGCCCATTGCTTGTTTTTTAGTTTTAATTGACTCATACCAGATAAGTGTTTGTCAGTGAGCTGAGATTGCCTAAGGGAGGGGATGGGGGCATTACTACTGAGTACAACAAGGAGCAGACAGAGAGTTGCAGCCTAGGACTCTAAGTGTGGGTGGACATACTCCTTCATCCCTTCAAAGGAACTAGTTTAGGGTGGGAAGATCAAAAGGGGAGCTGAATTATGAGCAGAGCCCAAGGGCATAGCAGAGAGGAGAGGAGGAACAAAGGTTTTATTTTAAGTCCTCTAAAGTGCAATACTGGAGGGGCAAATCCCAGCACTGATGGGGTATGTGTGTCTTAAGACCGCCAGGCAGGAGAGAGTAGAGTTAGACCACAAAATCCATGGTGGCTGCTTGTACAGAACTCCCTGGAGTGCTATGGTATTGCTTTCTTCTGATTCACTCCCTAAGCTACCTCCTTGTTCCCCCACATCCTCCAATGGAAGATGGCTTCCACCAGAGGCACATGAGGAGTGTGGGTTTGATCCCTCTGCTTTTCTGTTTGTAACAGAAGGCGGAATAGCATAACTTGGTCCCACATACCTCCTGCTTCAGGTGGGAAGGAGCCTAGAGCCACGCTTACTATACGAGAACCCTTGTTAAAATGTACTGTTGTCCCCTGCAGCACTGGCCCCAGGTCCTGAAGTGGCACTACTGGAAGCTGTAATGTTTGGGGCAAATCCTGCTAGAATACGTCAGTATTTTTTTTAAAGGGAGGAGGCAGTTATCTGGGTTTAAATTTAAATTAAATAAAAAACCAGCTGGGAATTTCCTAATCATAATTGTTCAGAATATAAACAGATTGATTTGGGGTTGAAACCACCCTGTAAACTCTGGAACTCTAAGGCCCATTGAAGGCAAGGTGAGTTTTGCCATGAACTTCAATGGGAGCAGGACCAAGCCCTAAATTATGTGCATTCATCGTCGTATCCATCCACATGCAATATCCCAAAATAGCAAAAGCAACAGATCTTTAATAAAGAAGCAAAAGGTGCATGCCATGAATTATATGAGCCATGACGTAAATTCCATCTAGATGGTGTCCTTGACATTTCTAATCTAGTCATAGAGATTGCATCAACTACACTACCTATGACTGGAATGTGAAATAGAGCCAAATGTGGTACCCACTCATGGTTCTAACATGGACACATTACATTTTCAAGGTTTGTTTGATTTATGTCACTTCTGAAACAAATTTGCCTGGCATAGATAACTTGCATTTATTTTGTCTCCCCCAGGAATACCATTTTATTGCTATCAAAATATTATTGTTTTCACTGCGCTGTGTAACCCGTGTTTGAGTCTGATCTTAGCGACCTATCTAATCTTTTTCTGCATACATCCCATGCTTCTTGTTACAAAAATGCAATAACGTACCTGTCTGAGATTCAGCCTGAACACGTTCACATATTCTTTCTGCCTACAAATCAATATAAGAAATCCAGTTAATCAATCTCCTGATCACACTGTGATATTTTCTGCTTAAACTAAAATGGACAAATCACCTTTTTTCTTACCTTATTGTTGTCATTGCACAGTCTACTAATTGACACATAGTGTCTAATCTTTCTGTAGGCAAAAAACAATGTGTTATTATTCCCAGCTCTGATTCACATCTAGCTGCATTTTAAATTTACAAGATCCATACTAGCAATAAATCCATCCAGGACAAATCCTACTGTATGGGGGCCTGGAACCAATGCAGTTCAGCTGCACTGGAGGGCAGGAGGGAGGGAGGGTGGGATGTGTGTGCTGTATAGCCATACTATGTGGGCTCATTCTCTGCTGCTGCTGGGGGAAGTTTAGGTGTATGGCGTGGCTGGTGCATCTGCAATGATGTAGGTCCAGACAGACTACAGGGTTTAGGGGCGGAGCAGTCACCATCCTAAATGCCTCCAGATTGCCATGACATTCACTGTGCCAATCGCATTTGCTTTGTACTCAGGTAATGTATACATGAGTATGGGTCCATCTCCTCTGCTTTGTATCACAAGCTGCCAGATGCTTTTGCTCCACTGATGGAGAATAGAGAGTATGAATTACTACCAAGGGATGCCAGGAATTTAAAACATCCCACTTCTTCTGCCTATAAAGAGTGGAGTTTCCCCCACTCATTTAATTAATCTATAATGTTTGTTGGATAGGAAAGACGTTGCATACAACCTTTCCTTCATGGTAAGTTAGATCAACCTGAGAAGGAAGGGACATACAAAAGTGGGGGTTCCCGGAGGAATGTGTACTCTTATATCATCAAGCCCATATTATTTTAATAACTCTACATGTTTTCCACTAGTATCACCTGGGAAGAAGCATCACAACTAGCACGTGATGATAATCAATGGAGGAACTGGACTGCCTGATGCTTCAGTGGGATAGGAGGAACTAAGGTGTAAGGTAATGTTTAGAAAATTCTCAGAGAGTTTAGGGACTGCTACAATATATGCCAGCTGGTCCCCCTTTCTTTACTGAAATTGCACAGGGGGACTTACCCTAAATGTTCTAATAATCAATATTTACCATTCTGCTCTAAACATCCCAGTCAATGGCTGACTGGAAGTGCTGGGGAAACGGGGATTTTGCCTGAGTAAGGAATGCTAGCTCCCTTTGGGTGAAGATCACCTGGGATGTAAGTGTAAAGGACCTACACAAATCAAGTAGCTGCACCACAGAACCAGTCTGTACACCAGCCTTGCATCGGCCAGCATGGATGGAGATGATGGGAGGGAACATAGGCTCTATGTGGCTCCCTCCAGTAGCCTCAACACAAGGCATAATGGAGCACTCACCACTCTAGCCCACAGGCTGGAATAATAGCCACAGGGGAGCTTGGCCCAAACCCTGGCTCTGCACTGGGGGTTGGATTTCACTTCCCTTGCATACAGTGCAATTAGCCAAGCATTATGTGAGTAAAGTGGATTTTATCCTAAGGACTTAAGTGGTGGATTGGTCCCACTGCAGGCTCCCAGCTCTGCAGGGATGGATTTCACTTAGAAAGCAATAGAGACTGATGCAAGGCCCACTGAAGCCAATGGGAGTCTCTGACTTCATTGAGCATTGTATCAGACCTCAAATACATATTGAAAAGGTACTTTACTTTTGCACTTACCCTCCCTGTCCAATGACAGGCATTATCTTCACATTTTGTTGTATGCTATCTCCATTTTTCTTTTTGGTGTAATACATTCCTTGCCATTCCTGCAAGAGTAGTCCAAGGGTAATTACATTCAATTAAGTAATTAACAAATCTAAGGCTATTTTCTAAAAATTCCTCTTCATTTATTACTGCCAAGAGAGTCAGGAAAAAATAAAAATAAAAATCTAAATTTGATATATTTTCAGTTAAATCTGCTTTACAATCCCAGATCTAGATGTTCATTCTTAGGGGTCTTAGAGGCAATGCATGTGTCAGAGAAGCGTGGACGCAGAAAGAAGAAATATGAAAGAAGAGGAACTGAAGATGCAACTGGGGCTGTGGATTCTCACTCCACTTACAAGCGTCCCATTCTTTTAGCTCATTGGAGAAATTATCCACCTCTCCAGAAAACTCAGACAGCTGCTCCTTCTGCCCCAATATGTTATTTATAAAAATAAATTTAAGAATTTAAACTCCAAAATAATTTCACACAATTTTGAAGCTGAATTCCAGAGATAGAAAACATGAGAAATGTTTTGTATATATAATAGCACACTGACCAGCCAATTGGGGAGCATTGGTTGATGGGCTCTAGAGGAGTCCAACTCTGGAGGGGTTGAAACATGTCTACTTCTTGGTTTCTGAAGTTAGCTCTGTAGTTATAATAGATCCACACTCTTGGGTTTCAGGCTAACAGGTGAGTAGAGCTTGTCAGAAAACACCTGTTTTTTTTTTTTCTGCCAGATATTTCAACTTTTTGTCAAAAATCCAAAAAATGGAAAGCTTTTGGTTTTCAGGATTTGTTTTTTTTTTAAATAACAGTTAAAATTTTCTATGGAAAGCAGAACCGTCTAGTGAAGGTTGCAGTTAATTGAAAACCAAATTTTCTGTCAAAAAATAGCTTAGATGTAAAATTTTTGGTCAGCCCTGGATATAATTTTCAGAAACTGACTATTTCCCCTCCTGTTTTAAACCTATATTTTTAAAGGACATCCTGTTTAAAAAATCTTTTTTTATTCATTGATTCTAAATCCAGAAGAGACCATTATCTGATCTCCTGTATAACAAGTGGCAGATTTCACCCAGTTACTCCTATTATTATTATTTTCATATATCTAACAACAACTTCTACTTAAAGCAGAGGCTGTTCTATGAATTGGGGAATAGAAAAAATTCCACAAGTGAGGCTGGCACAAACAGATGTTGTACATCCCATATTTTGCCAGTACAATTCTTTTTCTCTCTGTGTAGCTTTCTTCAGTCTTCTCCCACAACCCTGTCCCCATTCTGTCTGCTTTCTGTTCCACTATTCACCTGACTTCTCTCCCACGCTCCTCTTTTTTTCTTTTTTCCATAGCATAATGCAAAGCCAATAATATTCAGTATGAGGCAGTCTGTAGACCCACGATATTTGAGTGGATTCAAAGTGATGCCCACAAGTTTGTCCATCCTAGCATAAATTTAAAGAAAAAAAGAGTCTGGAAAACCTGGATCCAAGAGCGTCCAACAATGAACAACAAATTGACTGCTTACGGTATATGGGTGTCATCCAAAGCCCAATGAAGTCACAGGGAGTCTTTTAATTGATCAGGTTTTCTATGCATATGTGTATCCATGTGCACATGCACATAATACAGAATAATGTATATACACACCTACATTTATCCTTATATTGTAGAGAAAACAATAGACAGATGGGCCAAGACTGCACAGGCATAACTAAGGGTAGAATTTGCCCTACATTCTAATGTAATTTGCACTGGGGAAGGAGAACCAACAAGAAAAGAATCCAGCATTCATAAGGACTGCATAATGACAAGCAGTGGGGGAGAGGGGGGAGGAAGGAGAGGAATAAAATAATAATAATAAAAATACCCTGAAAGGTTTTTCCATGTATCGGTCTGAGAAAAGAACTGTGCACAACAAACTGGGAATCAAGCATAATATCTTCTCCCATATGTTGCATGAGGAATATAAATGAGGACTAAGCAAACATTACACAGTTCTATGCTCTTGGAATTAAAATGATACATAGCAATAGTTCCCTGACAACCAGGATAAGGGAGAGATGAGTAATCAATCTCTAAACCCAGATAATAAGGTCAGAATATGCATAAAGGGATGAAGTCATAATGCATGAATTGAATAATTCTAGAGTTGCAAGTGCCTTCCCATCATGTCAGGATAGAAGCAGTCACTAATGGATTTTGCTTCATATTCAATAGGCAAAAATTCACAGTTGTAATGTCTGAAAAAAACAAGAAAACCTTGAAAGGCAACATGTGGAGGAGAAGGGTCAGAACAATTCAGTTCTGGTCTAAGCCAAACACCAGCCATTATGTAAAGTTCTTACAAGGATATTACATAAACATATTTTAAGAACTCCATATGCTTTCTCCAAGAACCTCTGTCAGCCAGCTAAATAGAGAATATGTACCTCTCGACACATGCCTTCAACTGAGCTCATCCTTATGAGTGAATTACTGTCCTAGAAATATGGTGCCACAGTCACTTCAGCGTGGCCTAATGTTCTGGTGTTAAAATAAAGACTAAGAACGTCTGGTGTAAGTAGAAAAGGAAGAATCAATAACATCCTTGATATAATAATCTAATGCTCTAATGATACCTTCGGAAGGCAATGCTTCATTACCCATCATCCCATGGATTCATATATATAGTAAGACACCAAAGCTCATTGTAAACACCAATGTCAAGCACAAAATCTTCCACAACGTAATCTGAGTCCAGGGAAGGACCACTGAGTTTGGTTCATTTTTCATATAAAATTGCACACAGTGTGCACCCTTACAAACTACTCACTTGCCTTAGATAACTAAATAACTTCCCCTATATATTCCTCTGCCGAGTAGCTCCCAAGCAGTGGGAGAAATTGGGTACCTTGTCTGAATTATCAATAGGTATCTCATGAGGGCTGGTCTACACTACCGCTTAAGTCAATGTAACTTATGTCACTCAGGGGTGTGAAAAAGACATCCCCCTGAGAAACGTAAGTTACATCAACCTAAGTGCTGTCCGCACTGACACTATGTCGGTGGGAGACACTCTCGCTGTGGTGTAGATTTGTCCTCACTTTATGAAAAGTGAAACTATCTCAAATAAAGATTTTTTTGTCCCAGATCATAGGGATCAGATGCAGCAAAACTTCTAGTCGGATGTGATCAGCTAGTTCACATTTCACCTCAGCGGATCTAATTTGATTCATTCAACGAGTTCAGAATATTCAAGTGTTGCATCTTAATTTCTTAAATTCGAACAGAAGGAAAATGCCTTTTGATAGTGCTGGTCTCTTGTGAGTACAGCCAGCATACGTTAACCAAAGACATCTTTTTGCTTGGCTCTACAATATCCTTCCTGATCACTGTATACTACATGGATAGTCCAAGTCCATTTGCTAAAACAGTCCCTTGCTTTACTGTGTAAAATGCCAATCAAATGCTCTTTGAAGATGCTAAACGTGGCCACAGATTAATGTTTCTCAACACAGGAGTTAAAATACTACATGTGTGGATGAACAGGCATAGATCCATCTTGGATCCCACTGTACAACTAGAAACATTTTTCCCAAATCCCTGGAGCAGCTCTATCAGAAATTCTGGTTTGTTACTGTATTTGTTATGATACTACGTAGTCTCAAACTGGGAAGGGTTAGTCTCATCAGGAGATAAGAACTCCTACTATGTGCTGGATGATCAGAAAACATCACAGCACAGTTTTTTGTCTGGGCTAGAGAAATTGCTTAGTATATTGTAAGCTAGTGTAATCAAGTTACAGGGCCCACATATTTGGTTGCTAACTGGAAGCATTCTTTTTTCATATGTACAAAGAAATCACAAACATGGAGGGAGACAGATAAATCAAATCAAAATTATCTTGACACAACCAAAACTTTTTGAAGAATGTTATTCCTTCCAGAGGCAAATTAGTTTCAAATTCTCCTGGAACAATTCAGTATAAAACACTTTCAAAGTATTGTGATCTTTCAAATGTTGAACCACACAGTAAAATTGCATCTGCGAATGTTTCATGGAAGAACTCCTTTTGTGTTAATAGGTAAAATTCTACATTTTTACAATCTATGTAGATTACAAACTGTTAAGTGTCCCAATGGCAAATAAGAAGACATATGAAACAAACACAAATCTACATCGAGGAGACTTTAAGACCTTCCAGAAATGGAAAGTTTAATATCTCACTAATATTCACAGAAGGGTGTCCTGATATCAGAATACTAAAACACAAAAATCTTGACAGCTCCATACTTAGAGGAAAAATATTATTCAGTATTAGGGGTTTGTTTTTTTTTACCATGAGTAGTCTAAAAATACATTTCTGTTAGAGACATTTTTGTTATTACATTAAAAATAATTGAAAATATGATAATTGGATATTGTGAATACTAGATGCTGTAGTCATGAAGCCCAATAGAACTAACTGATCGGTAATCTTAACTTAATGAACACCACATAATGGTATCCGACCTGTACCACGTGTCTTTATTTGGATGCACCTTCACAGAGGCAACAGAACTGTGAAGCGCCATCATTTTAGCCCTTGGATGTCTCTTGGATCCAGCACTCCAGTCAATATCCAGACACGACAGTTTTGTGTTCAGATGCACATTCCATCTGCACAGAGACACATCATTGCCTTTCTAGACGAATACTCATGTTACTACCTTGATGTACACAGTGTGACTAATTACATCTTTGCGTTCGTGTCTTGATGCATCAATACCTAGATGTACATAACACTAGTAATTAATTTTAACATCTCACCACAGTGTCAATAACGTGGTGTTTCCCAGCAGACAGCCAGTGTGACCCAATTAGCTACCCTGACTCAGCCTTGTGGATATGCCATGGCACATCTTTGCAAATGCAGCTGATTCAGAAAATTCCTCATGTTACCACCACAATCAGTGTCTCCTTAGATAGGGTACCATGACATATCTTTTCACTGGCCTCAGAAGGCATTTACGCTTTGCTGTCAAGATGCAAATGTCAGCTCCAAGACATACTAGGATGCACACTCACATAGTGCCACAACAAGAATAGAGTCAAAGGAACACCACAGTGCTATGAGGCAGTCAGCAAAATCTGTTATCAACCTCCATATCCGCACTGTGAAGCCATCTGACTCCCCTGCACTTCCTTGATGCAATAAGTATTTCTAATGGAAATCCACTAGAGAGTTCCTTAGTCATTAGAGAACTACCTCTCTTGTTGAAGAAAAGGGCCTGGCAGTTGAAAGCTGACATGTCTCTTTAGGGTGATAGAAATGACATGCCTCTCTCTCAAGGTTTCTAAATTCTGAGCTTGCTAATCAGCTACAATGTATCAAGTTGGAACCTGAGTGTGGTTCTGTTCTAATCTACTTGCCACTGGACAACTTGTTCTTTCATATCAAGCTACCTTAGTTTCCTTATTCTCCACCTCCCTTTTAGGTTTCCGCACCTTTTGGTGCATGCAGCATATGCCCTACATATGTAAAGTGAGTAATACACATACATGTAACACATGCTACATAGAAACAACATAGGAGTGTGTTTTACTCTCTTACTTTTCCATGCAACTTAACTGAAAGTAACCTTTACAAAAAGGAAAATGTCATTCTTGATGAGACCCAAACCTCTTTAAACTCAGCTCAGTTCCCATTCTAGAAACGTATTACTCCATCTTATCACGTTCTTACACTATAAATTACACAGCTTTATGTTTTGACAATGTCAAAAAATTTTTTTACCACTGATAAGAATTTTCCCACCAACATAGAATATTTATTGTTCTCAGAGATTTCTTTTAATTGTTTTTCACCATTATTAAGCATACCAAATATGGGATACTATGAAGGGGCGCATGGGCACATATGTCCACGCACGCACACACAAATTGTATGAGAAGATCTGAATCATGTGGGATTCATTTCTTTAGCATCAGTAAGGTTGTCACATCCTCAGACCCATAATTTAAAGTGTTTGGAGTTACAACAATGAGAGTGAGATACCACAAGATTGGTTTTCAATGCGGGTAAAATAGAATCTACAGTGAGGAGCAGCGCTACAAGACCCAATGCAGCAAAGTACCAATGGGAGTTGAGGAGTACATGGCTCTCCTCTGTACCTTGCAGGATTGAGCCCATTATTATCGCAATTGAGAGGACTAGCTAAACCTGCTCCCACTGAAGTCAATAAGGTGAATGCAATTGACTTCAGTGTGAAGAGGACTGGAGCCCAGGTTAGTATGTTATATGCCAAATCCTGCTCGTCACAACTAGTCTCATTGACTTCAATGGGATTACTTGTGTGAGTAAGCAAAGAACGCATGTTACATGCCTGTAAAGTCTATGTTGTGTTTTACGCATGGCCAATTATCACTCCGACAGGTAGTGTGTAATAATATCATGGAATGATAAATGATATACTGCTACTTACCTTTCCTATCTTTATGCAGGAATTAATAGTATCCAGGAAATCGGCTTTTTTTTCATTTATAGGCACTTCAGTTAATTCCTTTCCTATTAATTCACCTATTTGATAGCCCATCGCTGTTTCAAATGCAGGATTTACATACTGTGAAATAAAACCAAAGCTCATTAAACACAATACTTAAAAGAAGAAAGTCAAGACAGACCTGCATTTTGATCTACCTTGTTAAACCTAGTGGTATGTTTACTAAGCTGAGATAAAAGTCTTTGTATGTATTATTCATAAAAATATACACTTCAATATTTTTTTTAACACAACAAAACAAAAATCCATTCCAGAAGCCTGGTGCTCTTACAAAACAAGCCTGTGTGCACACATGAGCAGAGAGAGGAAAATATATTTTGTTATGAAATACAACATAGTTTTGCATTTCCAAGGAGTTATTATAGACAACAAATACTATTGAAAAATGAATCCTTTCAGTCTTCAAACCGAAGCCAATCTCAATGTTGTGAAAGTCACAAACAGGATGGAGAGATTTTGTAGGGCCGAGGAGTATTAAATGGTAATGTTGCTAAATTCTGTTTTTTCTCTATGAAACAGTCAAGGACTGGGGAGGGGGGTCGTCTCTGGGCCCTCCTCACAAAGCTCAAGAAAATGGGCTGTGTGAAGGGGAATCTAAGAGTGCTGGGAGGCGGGAATTGTTATCCGTAAACTGAGGGTTGCACTGCCACTCCAATTCTATGGGGTCCCTACATGCCGCCTACACAGGGGTTTAGACCTGTGATCAATCACTCACTCTAATCTACCTATCTTAGGTACTTATATGGCTCTCATGACCATAGTACTTGAATGCCTCACAATCTTTAATGTATTTATCCCCGGCAGCACTATGTGACCGAGCGGGGCCAGCAAACCCTAGCAAAAATTGGGGGGAGGGGAGGAGAGGGCATGTGACCTTCCACGTCTCCCTCCCACAGGTTGCTTTCTGACCAGCGGGCTGGGACGGGTGTCTTGGGGCTTCAGGCCTGTGGGGCGCGCCTGCCAGGGCTCACAGCTTCAGCAGGAGTGGGACTGAAGCCCCGAGCTCCAGCAGACGCATCCCGGCTCTCGAACTTCTGAAGACTGTCATATGCGGCTCAGATGGTCAGTAAATTTAGCCACCTCTGACTTACAATAAAGTTCACCCATACAGGCTGGATTCATGTATTAGCCTTTCAAGAGCGGAGAGCTAGGCGTTGTCTGTGCTGACTTTAGTTTGGAAACTGGGGAACCATATTCAAAAATATGGTTCCAACCCAGTCAGTCTTTAAATCAGTTTAGCAAGTGAGTGTAGATGGAACAAACAACACTTCAATACCACATTTTAAAAAACTATTCTAATCTTGTTTAAACAGAGTTACAATATGATTTGGCTTCATCCCCATTAGCTGGCCATACCATCACAGAAACCAGGTTAACTGGGTCTGTGTTCAAATTTAGTTTAAATTCTGTTCCTTAAACTGGTCTGAGCCCCAGTGTGTACAGAGGGATGGATTCAAGTCTTCAAGGACAACGAGCTTCAAGGAAATGAGTTTTGTGATTTTATTCTAGTCATTTGTGGACATTTGCTAAAACTTGACTAAAACACTCAGGGGCCTTGTCTGCACTTGGAATTAGCTTCGCTTGCAGCTAGGTTTTAAAGAAAAATTAAATTAATTTGCAACACTTTAGGAAAAGAAAGTTTATAAAACCATGGCTGTGTTCACCAACAGTTATCAGCAATATATGAAATAAGCATCACAAAAAGACTGAGGGCCAGATCTGCAGCATAACCTCAAAGATTACTTATTTTTTTAAATGGACTTGGTTTAAACAGGATATTTTAAACTGAGGAAATTGTACATGAGAGCTGAATTTCTCTCATCTGTTCAGATGCTTGAACTTCTTTTAAAGAAAGAGTACACATAATTGTGGATGAAATAAAATTTAGTGAATCCACAGAACAATATTTTATGCTTATAAAAATAACTAGAACAAACCTGTATTACATGATCTTCACTTGTGATCTCAATGGCTTCTTGACTTTTCTCGAGTGCTGTAAATATTGAATTACAAGCCCTTGTAGACAGAAAAAAACCCCAATGGATTAGATTTAATTTACTTGTCTCTTAAGGTAGATATAAAATATCATACAACAGAAAAAACACAAATACTGGCAGGAGTTTGTGCTTTAGGGATTAATAGGGACATACTAATTTGGCAAACTAATTTTCTATAGTGAGCATCCATATAGTAAGAAGAAATATTCTTTTTTGGATGAGAATAAATTTGGCCTTTTTTATTGTTGATGTTTCTTGAAATTGGTAAAATTACCTTAGTTTAAATTGTGCCCGCACTTCTCCAAATTCCAGCTGAATTAGCTCATTGTAACAGGCCATTATATTGGAATTTTCTACATATCTCTGTAAATGAAAAGTTAGAAATATTTCAGCAGTTGACTTTTCTGTCAATAAAGATATGCTGTTTTAAAGAAAAAATAAATTATGAATGACATCAGGAATGCATAAAATGAACACTTCACAAGTAAAGAGCTCTAGAAACTTCATCAGGCTGGTGCATTTCCTCCAGGTGTTACATTTTGAAAAAAGCAATAGAAAATAAAGTGTAACAACAAGATAAAAAGAGCATGCTGCGTCAATGTGACTATCAATAAAGTCAATAAATAGGATCAAACTAATTTCTGTTAAAATTATTTGTCTTCATGCTGTTTAGTTTAAATAACAATTAAATCATATTGTTAATCAAAAAAGTCAGATTTCAACACTAATTTTACATGGTGTATAGCTTTCCAGGTCATAATTTCATGAACAGAAACAAACAATGCTTTTTTTGACTATTAAATGAGAAAATATTAGCCTTTGTCTAGTGTGTATTCATTTTCCTGTTCATTAACCTGTTCCTGATTAACTGTTCCCAGATAACTCTATGTGTGGACACATATTCTGTAATAAAAGTGCCATCTTCCTATTTAACTTAACCAAAGTGGGTTAAACTAAACAAGGAACTCTTGTTCCAGAATAAGCCTATCCATGCATGGAGTTATTCAGGAACAGCTGAAATACATCCCCTACTTTAATCAGAAACAACTTCCAAGTGTAGACAAGCCCTTTGGATCTTCATACATGCTAAAGTGCCATGGACTTCAAGGGGAGTTGATCAGGAGTAAGAATTGCAGGAATGGGCTCTACTAAGGGTACATCTACACTACAGCGGGGAGTCGATTTAAGATACGCAAATTCAGCTACGTGAATAGCGTAGCTGAATTCGACGTATTACAGCCGACTTACCCCGTTGTGAGGACGGCGGCAAAATCGACTTCTGCCGCTTTTTGTCGACGGCGCTTACTACCACCTCCGCTGGTGGAGTTAGAGCGCCGATTCGGGGATCGATTGTCGCGTCCCGACGGGACGCGATAAATCGATCCCCGAGAGGTCGATTTCTACCCGCCGATTCAGGCGGGTAGTATAGACCAGGCCTAAGATAATGCCAAGGCTGTCAAGCCCCTAATCCTGAAAATAAGCATTCTGCATAACTTTACTCATCTGAGTAGTCCCTCTGAAGTCACTGGATCTACTCAGATGAATAAAATTACTCCCATCCTTTAGCATTTGCAGCACTGAGGTCTAACTACAAAGGAGAGGGATGCAAATGCGCTATGACAGAGTAGTAAACAAACTAGTGAATATGCACCATTCGTCTCACTATAAATCATGCACTTTTTGTTCCATTGTCAGCTTAATGTACTGAAGAATCCACCTAACTGACACACTAATAAGCACCAAACCTGCTTAATTGGGATAGTTGTCAGGGAACAGATTCAGTGTAATGCATTCCTGATGACTCTAGACAATAGATAATAGCACCTGATAATGTCTGAAGCCCGTTGTACAGGTGAGAATTTGTATCTGATAGCATAAATTCCCCATAGGATGTCCTATTGTTCACTACAAGCTACTTCCCAGCTCTGCCACAGTATGGCTACTAATGGGTCAGTCTGCCCATATATACTTAGGAAAAGAAGTTTAATGCTTTTAAATTTCTTTTAAATTAAGCATACAAAGAGTCTCTGATAGTTAGGATGCTCTCTGAAGTAGTCATGTTTCTGTTTCCATTGGGATATGCTAGCTCAGAAGGAGACAATATAGAACAATGGACTACAGAAGGTGAGGCTTTGCAGATTGGACTACTGACAAACCGGACCACTGAAAACCAAACCGCAACACAGCTTCCCATATTACATCATAGTTCACACATTACAGAACGATCTAGGGGTTGACAATACATACGTACCCTTGTGAAGCCTGCTGCAATCAGTGGCAATATTGATGACTCCTCCCGATCACTATGTCTTTCAAAACAGAATGACAAAGTCAGAAATGCCTCTTTTGCTCATTCAGTCTTGGTCCCACAAAAGAATCTTTAGCAGGACTGGGGCCTAAAACACACACTATGTAGCCAAGCATTACAGTTTTGTTATTGTAAATCAAATACACTTCTTGTGCTTGAACGTTAAGTTTAATTTTCAGTAAATGTTACGTCAAAATTATCATTTCCATTTTCAAGTACCCTCCCTAACTTTTTTGCAACACAAAAAATCAATGCTTCAAGCCAATAGACTTCAGAAATTGCTTGACTAGTCCATGTTTTTCTATGCTCGACTCTTTACTGTTGTTGCCATCCTTGGCTAATGGAAAATATGGTGAACTTGAAAGTTGACGTGGCCAACTAGTTTCAAAAGTGACTAGTGATTTTGGGTGCCTCAAATCTTGATGTCTAACTTGGGACATTCAATAGGGCCTAGTTTTCCAAAGTCTGGTGCTCAGCACTTTCTGAATATCAGGACTCTTTACGGTGTGACAAGGTGGACGCCCATAAAAAGAGGCACCAAAATCGTTCATTATTTTTGAAAATCTTGGCCATATAATCTTTCAATATTTAAAAAGATATGTGTCTATCTTGGAATGGAAGAAGTTGGAGGAATGGCAATTGTTTTAGGTGTGGTTAAAAAGTATATCAGAGGTAATGGAGGCTGGTGAAGCAGATGATGTAATAGTTTGCATTTAAATAGTTCTTCTGATTTGAAAACCTCAGGGCACTCTAAGTGGGTATGATTATTTCTATTTTATAGATGGGGAAACAGCATAGCTAAATTAAGGGACTTGCCCAAGGTCAGACAGAGAGTCAGTGGCAGATCAGACAATAGCTCTAGGTATCTTAGCTCCCAGTGAGAGAGCTTCTGGAATAATGTGCCTAGTTCTAGTGCCCACAATTCAAGAAGGATGTTGATAAATTGGAGAGGGTTCAGAGAAGAGCCACAAGAATAATTAAAGGATTAGAAAACATGCCTTATAGTGATAGACTCATGGAGCTTAATCTATTTATCTTAACAAAGAAAAAGGTTAAGGGGTGACTTGATTACAATCTATAAGTACCTGCATGGGGAACAAATATTTAATAATGGGCTCTTCAATCTAACAGAGAAACGTATAACATAATCCAATGGCTGGAAATTGAAGCTGGACAAATACAGACCGGAAATACAGCATACATTTTTAATGGTGCGAGTGATTAACAATTGGAACAATTTCCTAAGGATCATTGTGGACTCTCCATCACTGACAATTTTTAAATCAGGCTTGGATGTTTTTCTAAAAGATCTGCTCTAGAACAATTGTATGGAAGTTCTACAGCCTGTGCTACACAGGAAGTCAGACTAGAGCAGGGGTCGGCAACCTCTGGCATGCGGCTTGGCAGGGTAAGCACCCTGGCGGGCCGGGCCAGTTTATTTACTTGCTGACGCGGCAGGTTCGGCCGATCGCGGCCCCCACTAGCCGTGGTTTGCCGTCCCAGACCAATAGGGGTGGCGGGAAGCTGCGGCCAGCACATCCCTTGCCCGCTTTGCTTCCCGCCGCCCCTATTGGCCTGGGATGGCGAACTGCGGCCAGTGGGGGCCGCGATCGGCCCAACCTGCTGCATCAGCAGGTAAATAAACTGGCCCAGCCCGCCAGGGTGCTTACCCTGCCGAGCTGCATGCCAGAGGTTGCCGACCCCTGGACTAGAGGATCCCACTGGTCCCTTCGGCCTTAGAATCCATGAGTTCCCTGTTCTAACGACTCGATAATGCTGCCTCCCAGGAGTACAAAGAAATAAGAAAAAGGTTCTGGCAAGAAAACTAAATGAACTGTTGAAACCTGCTTCGAGAGAAATGATCCTATGCAGAACAGAAGAACCTCTGCTAAGTGTTAGCTAATACGGGCTTTGTCTTCATTAGCACAAAAATGTTTTTTCTACAGTAAGATACCTGACACATGATCGTTAGCTCCCAGTAAAATCCTAAATGGACACAAGGCATTTGTGTTTACTGTCAGGTTGCTAGGCGAGGTCAGCACTATACCCCCTGCCTACGGTTGGCTCACTTTGCTTACCTTGAGCTAAAAGTACAGTGCCTTGACTTGCCACGTTCTTATGGTAAAAACACACCTTTATTTTTGGTCAGTGAAGACATAGTGGTACAATGTACTATTCAGCAGAAAATCGATCCCGTGGCATGTCTATGCTGCAATGGGAGGTGTGCTGTAGCTTGGGAAGGCATACCCACGCTTGCTTTCATCTAGCTAGCATGGCTAAAAATAGCAGTGAAGACGTGGCAGCACAGGCGTCAGCCTGGTCTGTATAAGTCTGTCCCGCACCCTGGATACGTACTTGCATTCCTAGTACGTGCAAGGGTCCAGGCTGCTGCACTGTCCCAGCTAGTTTTAGCTATTATGCCCACCTGAGCTGCAGCCACACCTCCTATTGCATTGTAGACATACCCCCTGGGCAGTGCAAATTTATTTCTTAGCCTTTTATACCAGGCTGGGACATTGAGTGGTCTGAAAGGCTGGAGAGCTCAAGTTTAATGAGATCTTCTCTTGAAGAGCATTTATCCTTATCACAGTATTCACCATGTGAGCTTTTTTTAAAAAAAGAAAAAGAAAAAGTAACTGCAGAAAAACCCCTTGAGTAACTTCCTACTCTGAAGTCTGATTCCTACCATGGCTATGATTTAGCAAGCCAGGTTCAAATTGGTCTTACCTTACTAATGAACAGCTGGCCTGCAGTACCAAGGGTGTGCCATTTTTTTTTCTATCTTTTTTTTGGTGAAGGACAAGAAGCTCTTGAGCTGCTGTTTCCTCTCTCCCTCCCTTATTTTCTTTTTTCCCCCTTTAAATCACTCTCATAAAAGCCAATCCAGCTTTAAGGGCTACCACGACTGTGGATGTGACCTAGTTGTCACAGTCATAAGATTTGCCAGCAGCTTCCTTTGCCCTGGCCTAAAGTGCCACCTGCCAGCTTATTTTTCTTTTGGCCAATGCTTCTTTCTGCTAAGATTGTACTCCAAACACAGTGCAGCAGAATCAAACAAGAGAAAAAGAGGAGGTAGCCAAGATCAAGACTGACTGAGTGGGGGGTGACTCACTAGGCCGGGACAGAGGCAGCCGTTGGGCCTGACGTCAACAGAAAGGTAAGGAATACTAACAGAGCTGGATCTGTAGTGGAGAAGGAGTTGGAGAGACTAGAACAGGGGGTGGGTAAAGGTGGCTGGACAACCCTCCCAGAGGCTTTCACTGAAACAGCAACAAAACTAGTTTCAGAAGAACAAGCAGGATTAGCAGGACAGGACTTCGATACAGGGGCAATCCTGGCAAACTGGGACAAATGGTCTTCCTAGACAGCAGTGAACAAAGCATCCACTCAAAGAGGGCATGGAGAAGGGATAAGAGGTGACAGGCCAACTATGCAGTTCTGTATCGAGGGATACTGACAGCTTCAAGGAGGGTCTTCCATGAGTGCTAAAACATCCAGCCTTGAGAAGGCTCCCCCGCTTGGCACATAGTGCTATTTTTTTTTGGTCAAATCATGTTCTGAAAAGCTTCAGTGATGGGGGGAAAATAATCTGGTACAATGCAGAAATCAAAAGGCAAGGCGACACCCCTCCTACAGCAGAGGATGGTGAACACAGCACAGTAAAAATATAGTGTCACCAACACAATAAAAAGTGTTCTGATTTAGAGCTATTACTCTAGTATTTGCCTTTGCAATGATTAGATTCACATTCGATTGTTTATATTGGAAAATAATGATATTTGCAATTTACCTTCGTACTACACCAATTATGACTGTATTTTCTGAGGCTGTAGTTGTTCTGATAGACCTTAAAATAAAGAAACGTGATCACTTAACATTTCTGTAGTTCACCGTTAATAAATCCTACACTGTCTTTGGAAAATCCCTTTCTTAAATGCTTAATTCTAAAAAACCAAAACCAAAACAAAACTGAGTCTCCAGCTTGTTTGGTAATTACAAAAGAAGACTATGTTTAACAGTTTATGAGTGTCAGTGGAAAAAACAACATGCAAATTGTAGATTAGTCTAGTTTTTAGCCAAGCCCGGTGAGGGAATAGCAAATATCATCCCCTCACAAATGACATAAAGCCCATATTGACACTACATTCACAATGCTCCATTCCAAAAGAAGCCATAACATGCAAGTTATGCATGTTCCAGACTTGTCCTCGATCAGTTAACGAGCATTTTACTCTGCTCAAGAATTGGGTGGTAAAAATTTAACCAGGGGAACACCAATGCTCTCCTGCCTTCTCCTGAAAGATCTTAAACTAATTCCTTTATTTTAACAAGGAGTAAAGCCTTTGTCCCAGTGTCATAACCCCACCACACTTTCCCGCAGTCAGAACTCTGACCCCAGCCCCCCAAGCCCTATCAGTTATTTAGTCTAGACATAGGGAGTATTTCACTAGCAAGTCAGTGAAACAAGACACTGCTGCATTTTCAGTCCTTGAAAAGCTATGAAAGAATATTTTCCCCCTTATTCATGTGCTATAGTAGTTTGTGGGGGTTGTTTTGGAGTAAATTTGTAATACGTACAAGGCTTTTGAGAAAGATTATGTATTTCAGGCCAGATTTACAAACACTGTGGGTGTGCAATTGTGCACACAAAATGTTGCTTCATTTGCACATGTAGTTGCATGGGAAATTTCAAGAAATTGAGCATACAAACAGAGGTGCTGGGACAATTTTTAGAGAGGGGATGCTGAGAGCCATTGAATCAAACTGTAAACCCGGTATATAATGGAAACCACTTTAAGCCAAGGGGTGTGGCAGCACCCCCAGTTCCAGCACCTATGCATATAAATGGATAATTAAATGAATTTATGTATGGAATTCCCAGACTTCTGTTTGCAAATTAGGCATGCAACTGTGGGTCTTAAGTGTTTGAAACTCCAGCACTTCAGCCTTACTTTGGCAATAAAGTCTCAGCAGTTGTTTATTGCTTTTTAAATGACAAAACAATTGTGTACACCCCTCAGGTCTCATTGCTTTTTGCACATTTCTAGATTTTTATCAAAAAGCTAATATATAAATGACAAATTTGTGGCAACAGATTCACTATAACTTTATACATTCTTCCTGCCTATAATCACATTCTGAGTTTCCATCTATTCCTTTATAATAAAAATACTAGTTTTTAAATTCCATTGTTATGGAACTTACCTGCATAGAGCTTCTGCATCAAAATATCTGGAATGTCTATGGTCGATAATGATAATTTCATGCTGTTTATCCAGAAAACATTCTAGCGCAGATTCAGGTGTCCTGGCAATGTTACACCGAAACCCAGCCTTCTCACAGGCCCAACAGAACCCATTACTCTGGTTATCTTCTTTGGCAAACACTAAAAGTACCTGAGTCAAAAAAACAGAGTGAATCATGTTTAAAAGATCTTTAAATATACAATACAGCTGCTATTTCTACAAGTCCTAAGCCACTTTATGAAAACTTTAATGAAGTCCATTTACAAGATTTACATACAGTATTTAATAAGACTGTTTTTGATAGAGCCAAGGAATATTTTAATGAGAACACTATTAAAACTAGAATACAGTGTGTGTAATAACAATAAACATATGGTTTATCATAGAAATAGTCTGTAATATGTCCTTGTATAGATATACAAGTAACTTTCCTTCATTTCGCTTGCTTTGACCCCGTTCCAGCAAAGCACTTAAAACGGGTGTCACTGTAAGCATGTGAGCAGTCCCAGGCACATGCTTAAGGGCTTTGCTGGACTGGGCCTTAGTACAGGATGTCCACTTGCTAACACTGCTAGAATCACAGGCTAAATAATTTGTGGGGAAAATCTGCACAGATGCTGCAGTGGTATGATGGAAAACGTGCTGGGCCTTCCATCTCATCCTGACTCCCCTGAAATATTGTGAATAGCAAGAACTATCGGAGTCCTGGTGAGCTTATGAGGTTCTGAAGTCAAGGGTGGTATTCCTGTATATGCAGCTTGCCCCAGCTATGACTCCTAGGCAAAGTCTGCCTTGCAATTTATTCCAGAGGGAGTGTGCTGTGGTTAAAATAAAAATCTGAGAGTCAGGAATTCTGGGACCTAGGGCTGGCTCGGTCACAAACTCATGTCGTAACCTTTGGCAAGCTTAATGTCTCTGTGCGTCTTTGAAATGGGGAGAATAATGCTTACCCACTTCATACAAGTGCGGGGAGGCTTAATTCCTTCATGTTTGCATGGTGTTCGGAGCACCACGATGGAAGGTGCTACAGAAGTTGAAGAGGCCAGATCCAAAGGTCATTAAAGTCTACAGAAAAATTGCCATTGACTGCAATAGGCTTTGCATCAGGATGACACTGTGTAGGGAGTGAGGAAGAGGCTTGATTTGGGCTGTTTGATAGAATAGAATATGGGCCTTTAATTAATGCTGCTTTTGCAGATAATACAGTGTGTGTGTCCATTTTTGGAAGGGGGCAATAAAGTCACTTTCAGAATTTGGCCATTGTCACACAACACCAAAACGTTCAGTAATTTAATCAAACTACAGTAAGATATGTATACTGTGGTCAAACAATAATGTATAGCTTCAGTAACTCATACCACATCCTGCTGAACTTTATACTTCTGGGCTATTTTAAGAATTCCAGTGGTAGCTACACTTTGGACCCAGTTGGTGGAATGTCTATCAATAAATCTTAACATTTACATGTAGTGCATATTTTTGTAAGAGTGAAGGACTTTGTGTTCATTTAGCTCAGATTCCTTTTATAGCAATGAATAGTAGTTTATGCTAAACTCTCGGTAAAAACATGTAATAGTTTGGGCTATTTTTAGTGAAGTTAATTTATAACAATCTTAAGAAAGGAAGGATCATTTTGTAGCAAAAGCACAGAACAGCAATCAGCAGATCTGGGTTGTATTCCTGGCTCTGCCATAGATTTGAAGTCATTTAACCTCTCTGTACCTCAGTATCCCTATCTGTAAAATGGGGATAATAATACTTAGCTACCTCCCATAGGTATTATGAGGCTTGATTTATTGAACCATTACTAAATGGAAATGGTAGAATTGTCAACAATAATGCAGAAAAGACAGACATATGCAAGAAATATTTCTGCTCTCGTTTGGGGCAAAAGCAGGATGATGTATTCAGTCATATGACGACGAAATACTCTCCAGTCCAACTGTAACTAGGAAGGAGGCTAAACAGCAGCTACTGAACATTAGACATTTTAAATCTGCAGGTCCAGCTAACTTGCATCCAAGTGTTTTAAAAGAGATGGCTGAAGAGCTCTCTGGACCATTAATGCAGATTTGCAATAAGGCTTGGAACAGTGAGGAAGTTGCAGGGGACTGGAAGAAAGTTAATGTAGTGCCAATATTTAAAAGAAGTCAATGGAACAACCAGGGCAGTAGTTCTGTCAGCCTGACATTGATCCTGTGAAAAATAATAGAACAGCTGATATAGGACTCGATCAATAAAGAATTAAAGGAGGGTAATATAATTATTGCCAATTAGTATGAGTTTATGGAAAACAGATCATGTCAAACTAACTCGATATCTTTTTTTGGTGAGATTATTAATTGGATTGATAAAGGTAATAGTGTTGATGTAATATATTTGGACTTCTGTAGGGATTTGATTTCATACCACACAACATTTTAATTAAGAAACTATGATGATACAAAATCAACAAGACACACATTAAATGAATTAAAAACTAGCTAACTGATAGGTCTCAAAAGGTTATCGGAAATGGAGAATCATTATTGAGAGTGTGTATTTCTAGTGGGGTCTCAAAGGAAGCACTTTTTGGCCCCACACTCTAACATATTTATCACTGACTCTGGAAGAAACTATAACATCATTACTGATAAAAACTGCAGATATACAAAGACTGAGGGAGTGGTGAATAATGAAGAGGACAGGTCACTGATACCGAGCGATCTGGATCACATAGTAAGAGGGACACAGGCAAATAATATGTCTTTTAATACAGCTAAATGTATATCTATATATCTAGGAACTAAGAATGCAGGTAATACTTACAGGATGGGGGACTCTATCCTGGGAAGTGGTGACCCACAAGTCTTTTTCAGACTCCACGATGGCTAGATGGCTAATCAGTTGAACATGAGCTTCCATTGCAATGACATGGCCAAAACAGCTATTGTGATCCATTGGATGTATAAAAACAGGGCAATATCGAGTAGAAGTGGAGAGGTTACATTACCTCTGTATTTGGCACTGGTGTGATCAGTACAGGAATAATGTGTCCAGTTCTGGTATCATAGTTCAAGGAATACTGGAGAGTTTTAGAGAAGAGCCATGGCAATGATTAAAGGATGGAAGAACATGACTTATCCAAGATACGGTTAAGGGGGACTTGATCAAAGTCTATAAGTACCTACACGGGCTCTTCAGCCTATAAGATAAAAATTTAACAGGATCCAATGGCTGTAAATTGAAGCTAAACAAATTCACCCTGGAAATAAGGTGTACATTTTTAAAATGAGGGTAATTAACCAAGGCTCTGGTGGATTGCCCATCACTGGAAATTTTTCAATCAAGATTGGATTTTTTTTTCTAAAAGCAATGATCTCATTCAAAGAGGAATTAATACAGGGAAGAGATGATCTCATTCAAAGAGGAATTAATACAGGGAAGTCCATAAGAGGCCTGTGTTATGCAAGAGGTCAGATTAGATGATCACAATGGTCCTTTCTGGCCTTATGAGCTACGAATGAATCTATGAATGAATCTGTGTGGTAAGAGAGGTAGTGGACTCCAGGATGACACCAGGTTATAGGCCTGAGTTACAAGGAGAATTGTGGTGTCAACGGTGACAGAGAAACTAGGGAGTAGGAAGGATTTGGGAAGACGAGTTCAGCCTTTGCCATATTATTAAGTAGTGTATAAGCTGATACCATGTGAATGGATATTACTTAGAGATGGGGTGTAGAGGGAGAAGATGAGTGGAGCATTGATGGACCACTATGGGATACTCCTGGAAAGGGTGAGGGGGTGAAGAGGTGGATTCACCAAGAGAGGTACTGATGGAACAACCAGAGTGGTAGGAGGAGAACCAAGGGAGGATGGAATTGCACAAGCTGAGAGAGGATGAGGCTTCAGGAAGGAGACTATGTTCACAGTGTCAAAGGCAGCCGAAAGCTCAAAGAGGATGAGGATGGAGCAGAGGGTCTGAGATTTGTCCATTTGGATCATTAAAGAGCAACCTTGTTCAGAGCAGTTTCAGTAGAGTGAAGTGTAGCGGGTGAGAACCAGATTGGATTGGAATACAGGTGGAAGTGGAGAACAGAAACTAGGAGAAATAGTTGTAGATATCATGTTCAATAAGTTGAGAGACGCAAGGGAGAAGGGAGAGAGGCTGGAAACAGGGTGGGGATTTATTTTAGGATGGGAAAACTTACAAAGTGCTGTATCTGTTAGATAACATGCTTGTTGCCTGGCATGCCAAAATGCCCTGGGGAAGGGTTGAGCACACAAAATGGATCCAATCACAAACATTGCCCTGCTGAAAATTTGGTCTTTAGTTTGAGCTGTGAAATATTTATTTGAACATCAATGTGCATACTGTAAATTACAGGACAAATGCAGCGTGATGATCATGAAACTTCACCTTAATTTCAGTATTTCCTAAAGTGTTACCTGAAGTTGATCTTGGTGGAGTCTCATAGGGCCAAACTGCACATCTGTCACTGCTGCCTACAAAAAAGAAGAGAATTTTATAAATACATACCTGCTCACGGAGGAAGGAAAATCAGCTCTTTAAAAGAAGAGCTCTCCTATTTACCACTGGGCCACAAATATATTGCTATCATTATCAGCCCGTCTATCTATGAGGGTTTTGTGTTGCTTTTAAAAATTCCTATTCAACGCAACAACAAGGTTACAAATCAACAAGCAGGTTACAGTCACTTTCTTAGTGTCATTTCAAACATAAAAGCTATGTTTTAGTCCTGTGAGTATGCTAGACAGCTCATTATTTTTCTGTATTCTCAGTATCACTTACGCGGTTCCACAACACAGGCAAATGTTTAGAAATAGCTTTCTTTAAAAAATGTAAATAAGCATTTAATTCAAAAAGAAAGGTAAAAGTATGGAACTGGGTGATGGGATGTCCAGCCCACACAGGATTGGAAGGGGTTAAGAAGACCAGGCAGGCCAATTAACTGCACAGACTGCACCTGGAGGGAGAGCTAGAAGGCAGGGAATTGATAGAAAGCAGGCTGAGCTGAGCAGGAATAGACAGGGCCTATAAAGCCAGGAAGCTGGCATCAGACAAGGGCTGCTGGGAAAGAGCAATCACTCCTTGGGTAGAGGGAGCAGGGTTTGGAGCTAGTACACCCAGAGAAAGTGGGGGGAAATGAGTGGTAGGATGCAGTCCTGGGAAGGAGCAATGAGGGCTGGGAGAGTAAAGCCCAGAACTGCTAGGTTGAGGCAGTGAATGGGAATACTGCATAAGGCTGCTGAAGGAAAGACTTTGATATATCCCAGAAGGGGGGGAAATGCTGAGCGACCTGCCCAGAGGGCTGAGTCATGAAGAGGACGCTGTGCTTCCTGGGACAAAAGGGGAGCTACAGACCTGAGAGAGAGATGGTGTACGACTGTGGCAATGGGGCATCGACCTGATGAGCTAATCCCCAGAGCAGCCAGGAGGAGGTGCCAGACTAGTGGTGTGCCCTGTCACATTCTGCTTTAGAAACTTTATCAGTAATGGATTTCGCTACATAATGGTGAGTGCTTGAAAGCTGTACAAATAAACATGCATACTTCATTTCCCAAAGTATGCTCTGATGCATTATTTCCCAAGGCCATGCTGGTGGAGACCATGAGAGCCCTCAGAACCTGAAGACTGTAGAACTCTGAGATAAGCATTTAAAGGCATGTATGTTTAAAAGGCACCTCTACTCTGAAAAGTGATTGTAAAATGTCATTGTGCTGTGCCGTGTTCGTTGTGTGTCCATATCGAGCGTGCGCGAATTATACATGAAGAGAGTCTTTTTCTAAGTGCAAACTTAGCTTGGGATCCGAGAGTCAAGCTAGGATCTTTCCTTCTCTTGAACCATTACAAGTAACGATGACTAGGTGTGTCTGCTGCTCTTACTAGCTCCACCAACTAACTGTCTTTGATACCACAGACTATTAGGCATTATTGCCTGAAGACGGGAACAGGAGTAAATGGAATGGCTCTTAAGTGGCTTTGGGCTAGATTTTCAAAGGTATTTAGGTGCCTAAAGATGCACATAGGTGCCTAGTGGGATTTTCAGACGCGCTTATGCACCTATCTGCATCTTTAAGGGCCTAAATACCTTTAAAAATCTGGCCTTTTGTATTTTTGGTCTCTGAGGGTGCATCTACACAGCAAAACCAAAACGTAGCAGCAGCAAGTCTCAGAGCCTGGGTGAACTGACTCGGGCTCTCACTGAGGGACTAAAAAACAGCAGTGTAGTTGTTCAAGCTGGAGCCTGGTCTGCAAGACCTGACCTCTTCTCCTCCCCCCGGTTTCAGAGCCTGGTCTCCAGCCTGAGCCCAAGCATCTACACAGCTATTTTTAGCTCTGCAGTGCAAGCCCGAGTCAGTTAACCCAGGCTCTGAGACTTACTGCTGCAGGGTTGGGGTTTGGGGTTTTTTTTGGGGGGGGTGCGGGGTGGCTGTTGATGATGTACCCTGAGAGATCGAACACAAACAATTAGTAAAGAATTCTCTTGATGTAAAAAGGGCAACTAAAATCCTGCTGGTTCTCGCTTAGCTGTGCAGGCGCTGCAGGGCTAACTGGGGGTAAAAAAAACAGAAGAAACTTATTTTTGGCAATGTAGTAAACAAAGAGGACTCGGGATCATATACACACAAGGAACAGATCTGTTGAGTACAGAGGTGGCATTTTTACATTGTTGTTTTTTCAGAGTAAAACCACACTTTAAGATCAGATTTAATCCTTTGCTGTCTAGAATTTTTCCAATAAGTAATTTTAAAGAACCATCATTACATCCCATATACCACATAAAAACCTTTTAAAATTACATGCTCGTTTCTCTCTATGACCTTATTGCTCCATTGCATAGCCAGTAAGGCACTTCATGTGAGCTTTTATTTGTTTATCAATTTGGAAATCACCAATATATATTTAAATGAGAAAGAAATATGAGGCGAGGAAAAGCCAGTGTAACACCTGAGAAAACAATCCAGGAACAGTTTATACCTTCGTTATTAAAGTGTGGCTCTAACAGTGACTGTAACATCAACATGGAGAGGGTTCCAGATTTACTTTCTCAATAGCTTCCAGGTCAGATTTATTCACTTTAAACACTCCCCAAAGGTGATTCTTCTCATTGCAAACACTGAAAATTCTTCATGGGATGTGAAAAATCAAGCTGCTTTGTTCTGCCTCTCACCTCATCACCACGTAACGATTTTGCACTAAGAAATTAGCTGGTAATTTAGTTGATGATGCAGGAGGCAGATGCAAATCCATCTTTCTCTGCCATGGTTTTATTGGCTTTGTGGTGCTAACAGCAGTAACAACTTGGTTTTAATCAGTAAAGTCAGCAGAAATGCCTGGAGGACATACAGGGAGAATATCTATAGAGTAAAAGTTGCCATTTTTACAGTCACTTTTCTGAGCATAACCATAATTTACATTACATTTTGAAAGATTTATTTTTGTGCATTCAGGCTGCCAGCAGAAAGTGTTTTCAATTTTAAATAACAATGGCTTTGAGCTGTAAGGTTCAGACCCAGAGCTGAACTTTCCCAAAGTTTACAGGTATTTAGAACCAGTGCCAAGTCTAATATTAAACAGTGAGATACAATTACTGCTGCCAGCTATTGCTTTCATTTGCTCCTTTCTTCTATAAGTTTGTGAGTGAATTTAATGCTCATAGAAGCATTAAAGGACCAACGGTCTGATCCTGCATGGAATCAAGCACCCTCAACTTCCGTTGACGTCTGTAGGGGTTAAAGAAGCCCAGCATCTCTCAGGAGGTGCTCTGCACTTAGCAGGATTGGGTCATAATAGCAATGGTTGGAGCCAGGCACAGTCAGAACTATGTTGGAAGGCTCTGCGCAGTTTTCCCCATACAGCTCTCTCAATCCACCACTTCAATTTCACCTGAAACTCCTGACTATTTCAGACCAGAACTTCCCTTTAGTAGACACTATCAACCATGATCAGTTATGTCCTATTTCACCGTAGTTTTGAAATGGGCATGCATGGAACGAATTCCTGTTCACTCTGCTCACATAGAAAGTCTCATGAGAACAATGGGACTAGTCACTGCAATAAGCCAAGCAGGAGATGTTCCACAGGGAGTTAGCTGAGTCTACAAAACACTTTTTTGCCAACGTGACGTTTAAGCTCCACTTAGAGACACCGCCTGCATGTGATATACTATCTTGTTACATGTTAACTTTCTGTCCCAGGTGGAAGAAAAACCCTCTTCTGCATCTCAGCTGTAAAATTTTGGTGCAGTGTGGTTAATTCTTAATCTGGTTGAAATCTGTTCAAATAACTTGATTAATCATTTCAGTACTACTTATGCAGCCAGCAGTCTCAAGAATCAAAGTTTTGGTTAAGTACTGTGTCAACCATGACACTGTAAAGGCTTCAGCAAGGATTTAATGCAGCACAAAAGCAGAAACTCTGAAGTCTGGTTGGATTAAATAAACTTTACAAATATAGCTAAAACTATAATTAACCCCCTTTCCTCAAGTGTACATGTATAACAATTGCACAAATGCACCTTTATCCAGCTGTATGTTTTGCCATTTCTTCCTTTACATTCATCCTGCTTTAAAAAGAGCAATCAGACATTTTTATACTAACAATTATGACTAATGATCCTAATAGCTGTGTCAAGGCAGGAACAAACATTTTTTACAAGATCATATAAGGAGAACAAAGATATAAGGCTACCTGCAGTCCTTGGAATTGTCCACATATTGCTAAGGACCCACATATGTTAATCTCACGAGCAGGCAAAGTGTCTATGGATGTGACAAGAGCTGAGTCCGGAATATCCAAGGTGAACTGGTTATGAATTTAAGTATTTGAAAATACACACCTAGAGACCAGACTGTAGCTTTGAGCCAGGGCCCAACCTGGATGTAGAGTGAGGAGGGGCCAATATTGCTGAGTTCTGACCGTGCATCATCCTTCCAAAGGTGCAGCCCTCTCCACCAGAGCCCTACATTTTACACACTCCAATCTGTGAGGCTGGTGGCTCTAGGTATTCACATACTATGGTAACAGGGGCTATGTAAACACCTAGATGGATAGATTAGACTGTCCTCACTAGATAGGCAAACTGGCTGGGCACAAGAGGAGTCAAAGTGAAGTCAAGGGGAATAAATACGTCATCTGATTCCCGTTAAAACCGGTGGGAGTCTTTCAACTGACTTTAGTGGGAACTAGACTGAGGGCTCTGTGCTTTACTAAGCACTACACTTGCTACGGAGGGTTTGCAAGATCTGGACCTTGAATTGCTATGTCACTGAAATTGCTGGTAAAATAATTCAGAGATAAGTGAATGTTTGGTAAACAAACAACTGAAATAAGCTTAAAACAGACTGTCCCAAACAACTGTGACTGCTCTGATTAAAGTACAACCAACTAGACGGTGACCTGATGTAACCTATTAAAACATTTCAGATTTCTTCTTACTATGAGTCATCCTTCACAACTCAGCCAGAGCAGAATCTACAGGAAAGACCTACTCATGTTTTTTCATTCCTATGGAGAGAAAAACCTTATATGAACTTGCTCATGGAATACTTATAGTAAAGAACAAAGAGCAGAAATGGCAGGCTCACTCTATGTGCTAGTTATGGTGATATACTACTTGGTTAGAATGTAGGACACATCAAAAGTGCCTACATGCCGTAGGTTTCCTATTTACCAGACTTCTCATATCTTGGCTTAGTATAAAATGCCTCTGTTGCCATTACTAATTGGAGGGCAGAGCTAACCCTCAAAAGAGGCAGAGTCAGCTGGAAAAAAAGCCTTTGGCTATTAAATACCAAACAGTATTCATGTTAAAGAGAAGCAAATACATTACTTCTGCAGGCTGATTTTTTCTAAATATTTCCTGAAGTTTTTGTGTGATGCTTTAATTCAGGTCCCTGGCTAGCCCAATGTATCCATGGCTTTCAGAGGCATGGCTGCTGCCTCTGCTCCAGACCAATCTGTTCAGGAGAATGGCTGGCCTGCTGCAGAGGGAGTTATGGAGCAGCGGAATAGTAGGGAGAAAGAGTGCTCACACAAATGAATCCTCCACAATCTGCATCTACTCCATCACTTCCTTTCAGACTCTCCACCAACAGCTGGGGCTGCCCAGCCAATGGAAGTTACTTTTTGCCGCCACACAGTCTCGATGTACTACATAGACTAACCAGTAATCTCTCCTCCCATGGGGGAGCTGTACGCATCTCTGTAGGAGTCTCCAGATTGCTGCTGATCTCCCTCCTCCTCAAAGGTCACAGTGTTCATGAGGACACATTGGCAGCCCTAGGGTTTGGTCCTAGATGATTACCATTCTTGAGAATTTTGCAATATACTTATTTGAATAAAGAAGTGAGACACACTTGCTCTATATTATCAATCGTGCAGCCACTTTTATTAAATGGATTGCAGATGGGCAGATGTACAGGGAACCTAGGATTTAGGATTCAGCCAATAGTAAGGATATTCCTGATAACAGTTTAGCACTAAGTAACGGTCTTTTCACATAAGCTTTACTACAAGTCTCAAGCCTAATGTCTGTTCCCATGAAAATGTCTGATAGCGATACAGTGAGTAGTATTTTACTACTAAACCATAATATATTAATTGTATAATATGCCCAACTAACAAGTAATCTTTCCTAAATACAGCACTATGACAAATTGTTCCAATGCTTAAAAGCAAGTGTGTTATGAATATAAGTACTGCATCATGCATGTATTGTTTTATTACCAGACTTGCTTTAGCAAAATTGAAATACAGTTTATTAACGGGGCACAATAGGCTATACTACCTCATACACAAACACAGCAATGCTGTGAGTAAATTTACCAAACTGGATATACAGGGTAACTAGTGGAGAGTTTTAAAATGTATCCAAAACGACTGTATATTGAGTCAGTGGGCTTGCAATATCAAAACTTATTCATCACGTCTAACATTTCTTCTTTATAGTCTTTATAGTCTATTGCCAGCAATATTAATAATTTTACTGATATTTTAAAATTGTATAAATACATTTTAATTTAATTTTGAAATATACTCTTCAATATTGCCTCTGTGTATATGTACATTATTAATCATCACAAATAAGAATTGACTAATTTTAGCTAAATTTAAACGACTCAATCCCAAAATTAAGCTGTAAGCATTAGGGTCGGTTCAGATGTTCCACATTTTGATTTTTCGATTAAAAGAAATGGATTAATTTTACATTAACTCTTCTTTACACTTTTTTTTTAAACTGGCTTTAGTAAGCCTAGATATACCCATCCCATCAAGCAATAGCCCAAGTGAACAGACAGACTTCAGATCACACCCTGACAGTCAACTGATCCAGGATCTATCAAATAAAGAGGGTGAAATCAATTCCAAAGTCGAGAGCCGTCCCCTGAAAAATCTCAGCCAACACTTTCAGCATCATGGGTCTGTTTGCATGAGTAACCCTCCTGGATCTCAACTGACAAGACAGTGTATTAGGGAGCTCCCGAGACAGCTAAGATCCATACTACATAGGGCACACCAGCATATAGATTTTTCCTGGAAGTGGACGCTCAGCTGGAGTAAGCTAATTTAGAATAAGCCACTCTTATTTTGGAATAAGAGCATCCACACATGGAGTTAACCAGGATTAATTAATCCACCTTAAAATAATACATACCTTATTCCAGATTAATTTTCATGTGTAGACAAGCCCTGATTTAATTTTCACTACTGTTCACTTACTCCATTTTTAAAATGTTATGAACAATTCAGAGACTCTTAGTTTTGTATAGATCTGGAGAGCCAAATTCTGGCCTCAGATCGACACAGTAGTACAACATTAATACTAAGTGATATGGCAAACAGGAAGATGTGTCAGAAACAGAGCTTTTTTGAATGTCCCAAGAGGAAATAGTCATGTGCATGGATCTGAGGCAAGAATTTGGCCCTAAATGATTTGAGAAGCCTATTTAACAGATATTTATTAATAAATTGTGTACAGTCCAACTGAATGTCTTTAGTAAGTCAATGCTTGTACATCACCTTCCATATGTAAAGCATTTTATGCATTCTAACTATTATAAGATTTTTGTTTTTAAATATTCTGTGACTGATTCCTGGCTGCACTACTCCAGTTTAACACCAGTGTCACTCCAATGAGATCAGCAGTGTTACAATAGCCCAAAGCTGGAGTCATGCAATGGTAAATCAGGATCCCTGCTTCTTGTACACTTTGGGGAAACTGAGAATGCTCAATTTGTTCCTTATACATTTCCTCTGTGTGGATTCAGGAACTTTCTCTTTATAGCATTGCAAGCTTGGAGCTAATAGAAATGAATCATTCCATTTTTGTCAGGAAAAGTGAATTATGCTATCCAAACTGACTTCTTATTTGTAATGCGGTAGCACTTAGGGCCCCAGTCATGGATCAATGGCCCATTATGCTAGGTGCTGACCAGACCTGCTTCATAAAGACAGTCAAAGTTGATTATTTAAAGGTAAGAACTGTTTCACAAAGCAGGCTAGAAGGTTTCTAGAAAGTCAATTCCTTGTAAAGTTATGAAGCAGAATAGTTCATAAAATAAAATGAACAATAGACCACTCAGCACCTCTACAGCACTCTTTATCCATAGATCTCACAGATGATATTTATGAGTCTATGCCCAGCAGCACCAAAATGTTTCTATTGTAACTAGGTATTTGTGCTGTAGGAAGGTGAGTAGGCCTTTCATGCTAATGTATCTCCCCCCCACCCACGAAGAGGGAATACTCATTCGTATGGTACAGTACACAGACATAGGATTGTATAAACCAAAAACAGGCCAGAAAAAAAATCATCATCCACTCATAAATCTAAGTGACAATCTGACAGGCATTTGTCTGATCAACTGCACCTCCCTTTCCACCACAAGCCTTTATTTGAGAGGTTATTCAAATGGAAACCCCACCTTTGAGTTATAATTCACCTTAGCCATATTCTCAAACTCCACAGAAAGTCTGAGAAAGAAGATGGTTGTATCCCTGTGCTTTCAAACTCTAAGGGCTAGACTGTGCTTTTAGCCTCAGCCTTGCCCAAGGGGGTGGTGCATAAAATGTCCTGGGGAAAGCACAATTCCCTCCCTGTTTCCCGCTTGCTTGGAATGGAGATGCTAATGTGCTGCTGACCTATACCACAAATTACGACACCCCCTGCACTGACTCAGCTCAGGAGTCTGGTAAATTGAAGGGGTGCAGCCCTGGACCTGCCCCTTCCCACATTTCTGTTCCAGTGAGGGTTAAGCAGGCACACAGCACTGCTTACTCCTGTGCTCCAGGACTCGAGCTCCAGGTAGCCCACACAACAGTGGTGGGAATTCTGACTCTCCCTTACTATATGTGGGCGTGTAGCCAAAGCCACAAGCTAGCCCTAAGGAATAACATTGATTTTCTTCTATATATAACAGCAAGGATGTTGAGCAGCAAATAGCATGCTCACAAAAAGCAGCGTTCAAATCAAATGTTGGATTTGCTTCAACATAAGCCCAACCTGGCAGTCCTTTACTGATCTGTATACTACACTCCACTAAACATTAGCACTTTGAATTTAAAGCAAGAGAAACACGAAACAAAAGCTAGATGACACTTCTATAGAGCTGACAATCTTTTGGGCCGCCTTCTTCGGCAAGTTAGCATGGTTGCATTTAAAGTAGAAACAGGCCTGACATGCAACATTCAGATCTGGATCTGAACAACCCAAAAGTTTGAGATTGCTCCCATTTGGGGTCTTAATTCAGGATCCCACTGAAAAGAGTTTGCCTTTACAGGCTGGTCTCTCTCTCTCTTCCCCTCTCTTCTTAGTACACTATGGCCACATATTTCTATGTGGTCAGGCCATGCTGAAAAGCATTTGGAGTTATATCCTGCGCTAAAGAGAAAAACAGCAGCTCAATGACCTGGCTTGTATTTTAGAAGAAAATTTAAAACCCTATAATAATGGTTTTCTATACATAGTCTGCAAAAATAGCTGTCACTATCAATGCAAAAACAGCCTTAAGGACACTTTTAGCTCTTCAGAGTTCTGCAAAGTCAAGTACACTTCAGGGTATAACTTCTGAAGAAATATCTTTGAAAGCTGTAATGGCACCATGAACAAACAATGCACCCTACATAGAAATGTAATTATTTTAAATGAGAAAAGAGGACATTTATGGGAAGGAGTGTCAGCCCCTTATTTGATCATGTTGAAAGAATGACAGCTAGGAATGCGCTAGATTAGTTCTATTTTATAATCGTGCTCATCTCCATAGCGTCTAGGCATCTTTGGTGGATAGGGGCTGCTTGCAGGAGCAAATCATAGTTGCTGACCTTTATCAAGAGGTCATCTTTTACGAGCTGCATACCAGTGTCTGGCTCGAAAACCTTCCTAGCTCTCTGAGAACTCTATTCTCTTACTCTCCTGGAACTCAGAGCCCTTCTCTGTTTTCTCCTTTGCATGCTGGACCAAGAGCTCTCCAGCTGTCTGTGTCACATACTGCTTCAGAGGCAGCTGGATAACGGTGTGTGGCTAGAAATTCCCATAGGCATTTGAGGCCTACTTCCTTCTCTCTTTTTCCTCCTCATCTAACAAGGCTACAGCTGCTCAAGTCTCCCACTAGGTGAAGACACATATAACTGAGCTCTGGGAGCTAGAAACCCCCTTATATACGGAGGATGACATCACTAAAAAGTTTCAAAATACTGTCCTCCTGTCTCCATCTGCTGGAAAGGAGGAACTATACCCAACTATCTGGACAGGGATAGAAGACTGAAGAGAGATTAGTGTTCACTTTGGCTGGTGATCAACCAAGAAACCTTTAAATATAGAGTATTAAAGATGTTTGGGATCATGGCATTCTGAACTATCCAGTGATAGTTTTCTCAACTTTCGTCTAACTGAAACAGTACTTTTCATTCACCTTCCACTGCCTTAGGTGTATTACTTTTACAGGCAGATTGAGAACTGCCCTTTCCTTCTTCCTTTGCAGACTCTCAGTACAAATAGCACATTCTTTTGGCCCAGAGGAAAATTCTCGCTGCTTGCATTTTAACAGTTGCACTGCACTGCACTCTGGGAGATTTAAATATGTCAGTAGTTCTATTGTTTAATATTATTAAAACTGCTTACCCTCTTGTAATTCTGCAGATGCCTAAAGATCCTGGAGTACAACAACAAGCTCTGATTTGTTTCATAGCCACCTACTATATTTCTTCTTTCTACTGGGGACCACTTGCTAGCTCTGTTCTGAGGGTGATCACAGAGATGCCAGGATACAAAAGGCCTCTGCTACTATCCTGGTGAGTTTTAAGGTATTCATTTACTGATTTTATATGCATTTCTATGGCATTCATTGTCATAGCACTTGTACTTGAATGGGCTTCACTGACTACAAAGACATTTTCAAGTCTATGAGGGAAATTTACAGTTATTTTTCTATGCCAGGTATACTTTTCATGCCTTAATCCATCAATAATCACGAACGGACAAGGAAAAAGAAAAAGATAGAGGTAGCTCCGACGCAGAAATAGCACACAGTGGTCAAAGCTGACTGTGAGTCAGCCAGGCTCTTTTGCTGTTGTTTTTTAGTGTGTTCTAAACTAGGAAGCTTTTCTTATTTAAGGGACAAACCTGATTTCCCAAGGTGCTGAGTACCCATTGAAGTAAATGGGTACTTGGCATATCTGAAAAGCAGGTGAACAGTACATTAAAAGAAAAACCATAGGTATGTCCACATATAGAAAAAACAGGTGCAACACAAACTGCCCCAGCTGGAGGACTATTGGGGCCAGAGCTCTTGTAGAGCTTGCGGGCCTCTGAGCAGATGGCACTGGTGGCCAGGGGATCTGTGCACCCCTGACAATATTTCATGGGAAATCACCATGAGGAAATCTTTGAAAATTTCACCTCCTGAGGCTTTGGCTAGGTCTACACTACGGGAGGGCCGGGGGGATGCTTGACCTAAGATACGCAACTTCAGCTACGCGAACAGCGTAGCTGAAGTTGCGTATTTTAGGTCAACTTACCTGGCTGTGAGGACAGCGGCGAGTCGACCGCTGCCGCTCCCCCGTCGACTCCGCTTCCGCCTCTCGCTGCGGTGGAGTTCCGGAGTCGACGGCAGAGCGATCGGGGATCGATTTTTATCATGTCTACACTAGACACAATAAATCGATCCCCGATAGATCGATCGCTACCCGACGATCCAGCGGGCAGTGAAGACATGCCCTTTGACTGTGGGAGGGCACAATCGGGCCAATGTCTATACCTGAATGTTTTCTACATGATGGAATATGGTACCATAAGGCCACAGCTTTTGGAACAGAATTCATTTTCTGACCAATTGGAAAAGGCCTGCTGCAAACTGTAATTTGCTAATAGCCAGGCAGGTGGCTTGCTGAGATCACTGGTCCTGACTGGCTGAGAACAGCACAAAACCTATGATTATTGTTACCTCCCACGCTGGCTCACTTTTTTGTCTCATCCACCTACGTCTTGACTTTTAAACTGTAAGCTCCTTAGGGCAGGAATTGTCAACTGTGCATGTACAGCACCTAACCAAACAGAGCCCAGATCTCATTGGCCTCTAGGTACTATCACAATACAAATGTTAAATAGTGATAATAAACACTTAAATTCAGTATTTTTGTTTAATTAAACCAGGAGTCGGCAATGTTTGGCACGCGGCTCACCAGGGTAAGCACCTTGGCGGGCCAGGTCAGTTTTATTTACCTGCTGACGCGGCAGGTTCGGCCGATCCCGGCCCCCACTGGCCGCGGTTCGCTATTCCGGACCAATGGGGGCGGCGAGAAGCCACGGCCAGCACATCACTCGCCCGCGCTGCTTCTTGCCGCCCCCATTGGCCCGGGACGGCGAACCGCAGCCAGCGGGGGCCGCGATCGGCTGAACCTGCAGAGTCAGCAGGTAAATAAAACTGGCCCGGCCCGCCAGGGTGCTTACCCTGGTGAGCTGTGTGCCGAACGTTGCCGCCCCCTGAATTAAACCCTACTTTCCTTGTCCTAAGCACAACATACAATTGCTTATTTACTTTGGAAAATGAAGAACATTTGAAAGAGTAGATTTATTATCCTTTAGAACTACGACTTTTTAAAGAAGCATATGATGATAAAAAGTTGAGAATTATTTGGGCTTAGTACTGGAGTAGCCACAGGTGTACTTCTGAGTTGTCTTTTCATTCAAAAATAGGCAGATCTTTCCTGTTTACAGCTGTGTTATTCTTTTTACCCCATCATCTACCACAGGCAAATCTAGAGGGGGCATTGTTGTTAGAAAGAAGATAGACAGGGATCTCTTCTCCCTTTAAAGGCTAGAAGCTCATTCTCTAACCAGGGGAATGAGGTCAGATTTTTAAAGGTCTTTAGCAGCCTACATCAGTTCAGCATTACAACGTTGAGCGCAGCAATGCCCAAATACCTTTAAAAATCTGGGTGTGAGTTACTAGCTTCACCTTATGCAGATGCTTGTTCATTTCTGTGGACTACAGGGGAGTTGAAACAGGACACTGGTCTTGTACTCAAAGTCTGATACAGTAGCACACAATGCTTCTGCCATCTCACAGGGCTGGATAAATATTACACTCTGAATAAATGGGATCAAATCTACTATAAAGTATAATGATACCCTTTGTCAGTTATGTCAATCCTCCCACACTGTAACTGAAGGTTCACTATAATTAGAATTGCAATCAGCATAGTTCAATACATTAAGCAGTGTTTCCCAAACTTGGGATGCCACTTGTGTAGGGAAACCCCCTGGCGGGCCTGGCCAGTTTGTTTACCTGCCGCGTCCGCAGGTCTGGCTGATCACGGCTCCCACTGGCCGCGCTTCACTGCTCCAGGCCAATGGGAGCTGCTGGAAGCAGCGGCCAGGTAAACAAACCGGCCCGGCCCACCAGGGGCTTTCCCTACACAAGTGGCGTCCCAAGTTTGGGAAACAATGCATTAAAGCAACTTGGGATTTTTCTTCTACTACTCTTATAAAGTCTATTTGAGTTTGTCGTAGGCATACTCCACTTTTAAACTAAAAAACCTTTTGTTGAAGAAATGCTTTAGCTATGTAGCTTTTGACTCGTAACTATTTTATGTACATTCTGTATACAAGAGATACTTCTGGTACAAAAAAATTGCTGGCTTTGCAGAAGAAGTGGCTATTCATGTAAGCTGATGCATTATGCAGCATGTTTCTTTCTAATAAACAGAAATGCCTACCTGGCCAATATGTTACCAGCCTCCTGGTGAAGCCTCACAGAAGGCCTTGTATCTATAGCAACTCAGCTCTCAGTAGACTTAGTTTCCCTCTAGACCACTCCTTCTACTAAAGAAGCCATCAGCAATTTAAAACACTAAATACTGGTACTCTGAGAAACAAGTTCAGCTAATAAGATTGAATAGTACCACATAAATATCAGTAAAGATTATGGGTGAAATCCTGGCACCATTGATTAATAGCAAAACTTCCATTGACTGCAATAGGACCAGGATTTCCCCTATCGGTGTTACTGCTGTTTTCTCCATGGTAAATACATGCAATAAGTATATAAATTATATAGATATGCTGAACACCACTGATATAACTTATCAGCTACACCATTATATAACATCACATTGAGGCCTGAAGGAAAGAGAGGTGTCAATTTTCCAGCCTGAATAATCTGGAGGTATCTCTACCAATGAGATGCTTATATAACCAACCACCCATTATACCTTTAGGACTGCCCCTAGCGTGGGACCAGAACCTTCACAAAGACTCTTGGCGCAGGTGGGAAGATCCCATTCAAAAATGTTAAAGGAAATAAAATAAAACAAGAGGGTGCAGAAACCTGCCACAGGCCCTGCACATGAAGAAGTGTAGAGCATCTTCAATGGGATGAACTGATTGTATGGATTACTGAATTTAGAGATTTTCAGTTGCATCCATGTAAACTGCATCGGCACATAGGTGTGCAAAATATCTAGCATGTGTTTGTGTGCAGGGTTAACATTGGTTAATATGCGCACATGGATAGCCAGGTAAATGCAGGATCTGATTGTGTAATTTACACAGCTACTTTTGAAATGGTTCCTTCAGGTACTTTATCAGCTATTCCAAGCTGTGAGTCCACCTGAACCATTCAGAGGTTCTTTTCAAAACAAACTGGCTGGGTTAAATCCTACACACTGTTCATTTTTATAAAATGGGCTTTTCTTTTATGTCCCTGTGGGAGGGCCATAATATTTGTACTTGTCATTGCCTAGACTAAACTGAGCAGCCAGGCAGCTTTTTGAAGTTATTACTACCTACTGCCTTCAGCACAATTTTGTCAACATCTTGTCCATAAAATCATTTGCCTGAAAATGACTAATTTGTAGGGCTATCTGAGAAACAAGAATTCCGTTCTGTGAAAAAGTTCAAGGTGTTGGAATTTGTTTTCATTCCACATCAGGATGAAACAGACCTTTTGAATTTTTTTGGGCAACAAAACAAGAAAGAGAAAGCTATTTGCCCCAGAATAACCAATGGCCCAGTGGTTAGGGCACTCACCTGGGAGGTAGAACCACGTTCATGTCTTTTCTCTTCCTGATTCAGAGCAGGGAATACAACCCTTATCCCAAGTGAGTGCCCTAAACAACTGGCCATTCCGAGTTCAAGCTCTCTCTCTCTCTCTCACCAGAAACTGCCTCCTGGACCTGAGAAACCTTCCCAACTAAAAGTTTAGTCAAACCCAATGTGTCTGTGAAACGTTTCGGTTTTGACAAATCAGCTTTTTCTGACAAACATTTTGACAAAAAATTCGTGACCACTTTTACTAAATTTGTAACATTGGGTCTTATGCTGTTTTTACATCATAGGAGATATTGGAAGCAAGCTCCTGTACCCATGCAATAGCTACAAACGTGTAGAACTCTCCCTCTGCAGAGTTCACACTGCAGGTTTAACCATGTGCTAGGAAAAGTCTATGCAATTCTATCATGTCCCACAGAACTCAGTACTACCATTTAGCCTAACAATGAAGTTTTAATTAGCACAAATAATGGTAAATTAGGAGAAGAAGCCATTAGAGAGAGAGGCCTCAGCACACAGAGTAGCATAAAATGGTGCTAACATAACACATACAATGCATGTCTAGCTTTGGCGACAGGGGGCAACTGCCCTGCAACCATCTCCTTTGAGGCACAGATTCTGAAAAGATGGAAGAACTTTGAATCAGTTTTGAGACAATCCAAAATATTTTTTCCAAATGGATCATTACTGTCTCACTATGCTGATTTTTTCAAAGTCAGGATGCAGTGGATCTAAGAATACTGCTGGAAGTGGGAAAGAATGACACCAAAGTATGAGAATAAACAAGAGAAAATAGACTTTAAAGTCCCGTCTGGTGACACCATTAACAAGTTCACAGGCACCATTTCCTTCTTCCTCCCCTGCACCAAGTGTTTCTTCCCAGACAGTGATCCAGACTGCTGATAGCTTTGGCAGGGAGTTTTTACCAGAAATTTTAGCAGGAAACGTTTCATTGTAAGCCTCAGTGTCTTCCCTTGGGCAAGACAGAAGTTATATCTGCCCAACTGAACATAGGAGAATCAAAGTAGCTCAGATCTGCCTGCAACAAAAGGACAAACTTTCAGATCTCTCTCTAGCAATGTTGAGTAAGATAACAGCTGAACTGATTTCTGTGTTTTAAAGCAATAGTATATTAGAGCAATTCTGTTCACAAAATATCCAATCTATTGGAGTTCTGTTGGGTAATGAAGAATTAGACCTGATTTCACATACTGCAAAACCTAATGTGACATTTCATCAGCTGGATGCAGAAAAGAAGGCCCATTAGTGTACATTAGCAAAAATATTACTGCATTCCTATAAGCCAGTTTAATGGGAAAAGAAGCCTGCGGGAAACGGTAATTATAACATGAAAGAACTAGCCAGATATCAGGGATAAATAAAGAGTTTTCTTTCTTGAAGGAAGTCCAGTATCACAAGTCAAGGAATAGAAAAACTGAGACAGACTCAGGAGTCTGTCACCAGTTCCAATAAGGGTTGAGGCTGCCCAGCTCCTGTGCTGTTTTGAAGAATTAAAAGAAAAATGTATCTACAGACCTGTTGATGAATGACCTAGATGAGACTCTTAGAAAGTTATTCTGATTAGATGGTTCACCAGCTCATCTCTTTTTCTTCTGCTGCTAGGAGTTTTAAACATAAGGCTGTAATAGTTATCACGGACAGAGGAGAGAAACAGTGTTTTGGTTGTGAAAGTTTTTTTTCCCCCAATCACAGGAAATTTCATTTGATATGTTTTATGCACTTTTATGTTTCTTTGAACCAGGAGAAATGTCCTGACCCCACTGATATTGGCAGTTTTTTCTTGATCTCTCTGTCCTTCTTACCCAAGACAAAACAGATGGTGGACAGCTGAATGGTTTTGTTTTTCATGTAGTGCTACATTGCATCAGTCAGATATTTTGACTAACTATTAGAATCAATAATGAGTATAGTCTACACAGCTGCCCTGAAACTTTAGGAACAACAGACATTTGCATTGAACACAAATGGACTGAGAGTTTGGGATCTGGATGTTCTCTGCACTTTTACTACTTTTTCATTTTTCCTGTTTCATTAGAGCCAATCTGTCATACTCTGGGTGACTTCAGAATATGTAATGAAATGCATCATTTCATCCAGTTATTCTCTGTAATGTAAATTTGTTAAAAAGCAATGAACGGCTTGTTTAAATACACTACCTCCTGTAAGACTGTAGAAAAAATTAGGGGTGGCACCAAACAACCACCCCATTACACATAAATTGCTTACAGGATGTTCTTAACAAAACAAATCAACAAAATCAGCAGGCCATATAATAAGGGTATGTGCAGAAATATTTTTTGGGTGAAGCAAGTATGTTTTACTGTGGTTTTGCCACATGTTCAACAATTTCATTCTTTTGGAAGGCTACTTAGCAGCCATGGACCAGAGAGATTATCAAGAGCACTTTGTGCATTCATTGTCTCCATGTGTTCATCCTCCTTTTCCTTATCTTAGTCAAAATACAAAAATGTTGAAAAAGACCCATCACCACTCTGAGTTTATCGTCTCCATTCTATAAAACTGGTTTTGAATGCTGAATCAACAAGCCATAAATGGGTATTTTTTTCAGGTAACTGGAAGTATTAAAATATGAAATGTATTTTGGATACCTGGTGTGTTAGGTATTTCCATCTCACAGACCCTTCTGATTACTTAAGAATGCAATCCTACTACCATGGAATAAGGTATTATGCAATGTGAGGGGGGCAGAGATGGGTCCTAATTTAATATAATTTATGCCAGTTAAGACTGATTTTTATATTTAAAAACATCACATCCTAAGTTTGAGAATATTTTATACCATAAATATAGACATATAGGGTCTCTATTCATAAACCAAAAAGTTTATTTTACATTTAAACAAAAAGTAAAACATATCAATGTTTTTATATGTCCACTATGTACAGTGTATAATTCTACAATTTCTCATTTTATGATCAATTAATAATTTGAACAATCACAGATTCTGTTTTCAGCCCATCCTTCTTATAGAATATTGGATTAGTGAGTATAGGATTTATGGTTTCACAATTTTTTAAATTAAGAATTAAAGTAGAATTAGCATTGTAAAGAATAAGCACTATAAAGCTAAAAATAAATCTGTCTGAAACTCATGAAAAAATGTGTTTTGTTGCTCAGAATTTGACAACTAAATTCTCATCTAGCTTTTTAGATCATTAACACTATTCAAGGTAAAGTACTCCAACTCAGAAGAAGCTTTTGGCATCGTGTGTAGGAAACCAAACTCTAAAAAAATAGACCCATTTTTAAAAAGTACATTATTCTACATTTTTCATTATGACATGATCCATTATTTCTAACATACATGAAATGTGAGTATATTTTTACTCTTTCTAACTTAGTTCTCCCTGTCCCCTCACACTGCAATATGAATGGACTATTTTCTTGACAGATGACTCCCCCAGTCTATATTTTACCAGGTTGGGCAAAAACAGACCTACTCTGTCAACTGTGTCGTTCCTTTGACTGCTGATTACCAGTGGTGGTGGTATTCTTCATTTTACTCTCTACTCTAGCACCAGATTGAACAACTATAGCCTCAAGCTTTATTTGGCAGCTCCAGTATATAGAGGACAACATCTAGAATGTATGTCAAAAATAAAATAAACCACCTCCTTTTAACAATTTTAGTATGCACTTGTGTCTATAAATCTCTTCCATGAGGACAGGTTCTGAATAAATTTAATTGTAAGGCCTAAATTGAGCATTTAGGCAATGGGGTCCCCCATCCTCCGCAGCATGGGGCAGGGATCTCTAGCAGGAGGGTTTCTGCCGATTGAAGTCACCTAAAACAGGATTGGGGACTTCAACAGCAGAGTCCAGGGAAGGGGTAGGGACGGTTTTATGGCCTGCAGCATGCAGGGGGTCAGACCAGATGATCATAATGGTCCCTTCTGACCTTAAAGTCTATGAGTCTATGAGTCTATGAGTAATCCTTGAGGCACAGTTTTTCCAGAGCTCCCCTTTTCCAATGGAGGAGGGGAGTATGCTGTGTCAGCCCTCGTGGGGCTCAGCATTTTGTACAGCCAGCTCTGCTGATCAGTAGAAGGTGGGGTAAAATAGCTCTGGCTCAGTCCACTTCCCATCCCCTCACTCACGGGGAGGCAGTGGAGACACAACTCTTGACCTTGAAGGGTGAAGAGGGAACTTTATCCTCCATGCTGACACACAGGGGCAAAATCTAGCCATAAGTTCTTTTTTTTTTTTTAAATACAAAAGTGCAATACTTAAATACTCAAGCTACAGCAGAAGAGGTGGAACAAGAACAGAAATGGGGAATCATATCAGAGAAAAGGGGAGAGCTGTCCAGCACAGGAAAAAACAATCACCCCCACCCCATTATCTGATGGGAGGAGCCATAGGGAAGAATTGAAAAATATGTAGAAGGGAAAAAAAGACCGCAATCTCTCCAAAATATGAGGCAAAAGGTGAGGCTCTGTGGTACAGACAAATATCCACTAGGAACAAGGGTTAGATCATCCAGTGTATTTTCACTTGTGACCTATGCAAGGTATCCTACTATAGTTTTAATTAATTACACTGTAATTGAATTTCTCTGAAGAACCAAGCTTTAGCCAGGCAGCCTATATCAGAGAGCATTCCATGTAGTGATTGATCCAAAGCTTATGGAAATCAATGGAAATACTCCTTGATATCAACAGGCTTTGTAGAAGGCTCTTAATGAACAGAGCCTATTGAATGATAGTTATGAAACAATACCATATTTTCGTGTGCATAGATTCATAGATGAAGGTCGAAAGCAACTGAAAATGAGGAACAACAAAGTTTTCCCATTTTTGTTCTGATTTGACTTGGCCATGTATTTCTCTGTGGCCTATAGATGCCCTGTGATCACTTGGATATTGTGACAAGTAAATTCTTGTGTGCTTGCCAAATTGGGTGCAGGTAGTCCAGGAAGCCTATAGGGGAAGGGGGCCAGTTAATTTATTTTCTTCCGTTGGGAGGGGGCTAGTCAAAGGGAATCAATGTGTTTTGTCTCTGCCTCATCCAAATAAAAGGGTTAGTCCATCATTACAGTGAGGTGAACACCACAAGATTTTAGAGAGACAGTGTGGGCGAGTTAATATCTTTTATTGGACCATCTTTTGTGGGCGAAAGAGATGACCTTTGAGCTTACACAGCGCTCTTCCTCAGATCTGGGAAAGGTACTCAGGGGATTTTAGAACATGCTTCAGGCTTAGTCTGTAATTCACTAATGCTGAAAATCCCACTCACTAAAACCACTATTGAGTCAATGCAACATAGTTGTCGGCAGAGAAGAGGAGAAGAAAACCAATATGTTAGTTTTACACAAGCTGCTCTTCCTATTCCTTAACAAAGAATTAAGCAAAACAAGAAAAAACAAACTTGACTAAGGGAACAGTCTCTAAAATGTTGAGGACAGTTCAACTCCCACATGCCACTTAAACTAGCGTTGGCCTAATCCTCATCTGCACTCCAGTTACTTTCTGACTGCAACTCAGGGCAACTCCACATATTTCAAACTTTTTTTGGTCTTTTTTTCTTTTTATAGAAAGGGCTTTAAAATACTCCCCACAAAAACTGCTTTCATGAAGCGATGAGCTGCTCTGAGCAGAATACAGAAGCTGTTTTGGAGGAAGGAGAAAACAGGATATGGGAGAGCAGAGTAACGGTGAGGGGGGCGGGGGAAGAGCTGGTTTGAGCAAGAGACATGTGCAGCAGAGGCAGGGAAGCATGAACCAGATGTACGGTCGAGCCTATTGGGGTATTTTTCCAAAAGGCACTTCCTTTCACCATGGATTTCAGAAGGCTAATATGATGATATTGTTAATATTACTGATATGGGGTTGCTGCCACATTTTCTTTTGGAGAACACGTTGAACCAAAGTCTGTTTTGCTCATTCCTGGTTGCTGTCCAAGAGGAAGTTAATAATCTCATGGCATTGGTAAAAAAAAAAAAAAAAAGACGGGGGATAAGACCCCAAGCAATGTTCCAGCGTTCCCACTCTCAGTACGACAGGCTCTATTGTTCAAGTCAGTGCATGAGATATTGATTACTGCAATATGGCGGTTCCACTGTCTACAAAATCCCATTGTCTACAAAACTATGGCACTACCAGTATTTTTGTAATGCCTTGATATAGGTGGCATTATATAAAACCAAATTGTAATGTATTCCAAATTATATTAGCAAGAAATCTGCTGACAAGATTTAGAGAGAAACTTCATTAATAAAAGAAAAACAGAAGCAGTTTATATTTCTGATTAAAAAAAAAAAAATCAATGAAACAAACGTAGGTATTTTATGACCCAGTTCAGTGTTTAAAGCTAGGGTGACCAGACAGCAAGTGTGAAAAATCGGGACGGGGGTGGAGGGTAATAGGAGCTTATATAAGAAAAAGACCCCAAAATCAGGACTGACCCTATAAAATCAGGACATCTGGTCACCCTATTTAAAGCTGTCAGTTTTATCCTCATTGTAAGCAGACAACTATAGTTCACATCTGAACACCTACTTTATTTACTTAGCTATGCTGCATTTAACCTTACATCCTGTCTGCTGGGTGCATCCGGCTCCATGGATCTCCATGCAGCAAAGCCTTCGCATAAGGTGGGGGAGCTACTTTCCACAGGCCAAAAAACAGGAAATTTGATGACATTGTTCAGTGAGCAGACGTCAGCAGAGAGTGATACAAAGAGTAAACAACTTCCTAGCAGCAGCAGACAAATGGCCCGGAACTACTGGAATCCTGTGATGTCTGGTGTGTTTTGCATGAAAATTTGTGTCTCGGTGATATAACGCTAGATCCTCAGCTGGTGTAAACTGGAGCAGATCCACTAAAATCATTGACGCTGGAGGAGCCAGCCCCCAAATATTTAAATTTAAACAAATACATTTCATTTGAATAGAAAGTGATTTAATTGTAAATTCCAATCAGTGCAGGTATAGCAATGCCAGGAATGTAGGTTTCATTTCAATATGATCACGTCATATAGTGTCAATCTTAAAATACACGATAGTAAAATATTTTAATATCAAACAAGACCAGCACTTTGACTGTGGGATAGTGCAGCAGATCAGAACCATTCATCTCTGGATTCCAATGTTTGTTTTGTAAAATCTGCTTGAATATCTTTCAGCTGTAGGCAAATGACAGATAGGCCCTGAAAAAAAAAAATCTATTAACTAGACGTTGGGATGACTCAAATCCAGGTTCTGCTAGGCAGGCAGAGGCAATACGTAGGACAGAATTTTTGTTCCAATGGAATGCCAGGCTGCAATTGTCAAAGCAGCTTAGACAACGCATAACTTTAAAGAGTAAAAATTGAGCATAAAGACAGAGCTTTATTCCTGCTTCCCAAGCGTCATGTTTCAATAAAAGGTGCCCTCCCCCCTGAACAAAGGCAGCATCCTCCTGTCTCTTCCTTTACCCTGCAAAACATGCTAATGGTTGGTAAAGAGGTTGCTGGATCTAGTCCTTTCTTCTGCCTTCTGAGCTACCACTGAGCTGTATCTGCCCAACAAATATAGAGAATTAGATCTTCTTTTTAAACAGGCAGAAGAAGTGATTGACTATTTGTTATAATATTTAATCTGTCAAACTGATACAGACCTGGAAGCTATGATCTCTTTGGGAATCTCAGAGCAAACACCTAGGGACCTTTCCCAAAAGGCTAAGAATTCAATGAGTACAATTTCAGGGCTCTCCTGTCATCTAGGTATTCCTTTTAGCCAGTGCTGACGAGAATGGGGAAAAGGACCCTCCCCAAACATCTGTAACTGTTGCGAAATGTAGGGGCAGTGAACACAATGTACCAGCGCCCTAAATTTCTCTCAACGGGCCTGCTCATAGCCACAGTCTAAGGAGAACAAACGCTTAATTAAGATGAAAATCAGCAGTTAAATTTGGAACAGTCCAGAAAAGCATCTTACTTTTAATAACAGAAAAGGGAACAACAGGAAAGAGCCAGATGCTCTTCAGATCTCCTGGCCAAACTCTTCCTCCGCTGAGAGAGGGAAAATGTAATATAGCATCTAGGGAGAAAGACAGTGCAATAGCCATGTCAACACTGCAAGGCAAGGCAAACACTTTGGGCCCAAAGCATCTTTGATCAAAGTCTATTGAAGTCACTAGAGTTACTTCTTCTTAATGCTGGCAAGCAGGTACAGGACAACAAATGGCTAGACAATAAGAACACCCAAAGACCAACATATGCCTGCCCCTTCATAAATAAATAAATAAATAAATACAAATTGCCACTCATCCCTTATCCTCTCCCCCCTGCGGAATTATCCTATTTCTGTTAATTTGTGGTTTCAATGGAGTTACACCACCGACAAAAATAGACGTTTTGCCTGTTTAAGAGGGAGGGAAGATTATGCTCCCCACCCACTTCTACAATCCAACACACCAGGATAGGAAGATACATTATGAGTTCATGGCTCCATCTGAATTTTGAAGCTGGGGCAGGATGTGGGGGAAGCTGTAGAAGATTGCTCTCCTGCAGAGCATCTGGATACCTATTTGGTATTCAGATTTGGAGTGAACATAATAGCTCAAGCACAATTCAGTCTTGCTAGCTCTTCTCCCTAGCTGCTATGTAGCTATTAGGGGAAGCAACCAACAGTAAGGAGAGTGAGGGCACCAGGGAAGCTTCACAGAAGTATTTGGAAATGTGCTGGCTTGGGGGCCAAGTTAGAAGACCTCTGATGACAATGTATGTTCTAACCAGATCGCAGATGTTTAAGCTTCCTCACACCCTCCAACCTGCTCTGGAGGTAGTTTAATTTCTATACTCATTCAAGTCTTAGGGCTCATCTACACTACACAGTTTTGCTGACAAAACAGTAGAGGTGTACAGACTAAAATGCTCCTTCTGCCGACGAAACTGTCCTGCTTTGTTGACAAAATAAAACCACCCCGACAAGAGGTGTAGAGTTTTTGCAGCAAAGTTATATCGACAAAGTGTCAGTGTAGACACCATGCTTGGTTATGTTGCTGTAAATGGCCTCCAGGAGGTGTCCCATAATGCCCATACTGAACACTCTGGTCAACAGTTCGAACTCTGCTGCCCTGCACCCAGGAATCTAGCCCTCCCACGTTAAAGGCCCAGGAATTTTTGAAGTTCCACTTCCTGTTTGCTCGTTGTGAACAGCTCATATCACATCTTCCCAGCTGACCATGGCGGCTCCACACAGCAAACACACTCTGCTTGGAGCACACCTGAGTTGTTGGATCTGCTGGCACTGTGGGGAGAGAAGGATGTGCAGTCCCAGCTCCGCTCCAGCCGTAGGAACTTAGATACCTACAATCAGATTTCTCATGGCATGTTGGAGAAGGGCTATGAATGGAGGACACATGAGTGCTGTGCAAAGATAAAAGGAGCTGAGGTAGGCATACCAGAAGACATGGGAGGCAAACTGTTGCTCTGGTGCTACGCCGAAGACCTGCTGCTTCTATAAGGAGCTGGACGCTATCCACAGCAGCGACCCCACCTCCAACGCCAAGAACCCCGTGGATACTTCTGCAAGGCTGGAGACGACGGACAGTGGACTCAACCATGAGGACAAAGTTATGGATGAGGAAGTCAAGTTGGAGGATGATGTAGAGCACACAGCAGGGTCGTCCGGTGGCACAGTGAGTCAGGACCTTTTTTCCACTCCGAAGGGGTCTAGCCAGTCTCTGGCACTCATGATGCAGGAGAGGAAAGCCCTGGTAAGTGATCTTTTTGAGTTGATGCTGCTCAGTTATGAGGCAGAGCTGTCCTTTGCTCTGTATATTGCAGAAGTGGGTGAAGGGATAGAAATGTACAAGATTAGCTGTGTTTGTGTGTGCTCCACATTTCCCTGTGCAGCTAAGTGGTGCAGCGGAACAGTGTGTTAATGCACACCGAGATTTCACAGGAATCCTTCAGAGAGATTTCTAGGAAACTTTCCTGCAGGTACTCGCAAATCCTCTGCCAAAGGTTCCTTGGAAGAGATGCTTTGTTCCTTCCCCTATAATAGGAAACTTTCCTGCACCAGTCGTCCACCGTTTGTCATCCCAGACCTGCAGAACAATGCGATCCCTCCACTCAGTGCTTGTTTCCCGAGCCCAAAAGCAACGATCCACCATGTTCAGATGCTCCATGAATGACAAAAGTAATCTGGTGGTGTTTCTTTCCAGGGCACACAGCAGGTCAGGTAACTCTGATTCCTGTTCAGATTGGGATTTCATGATATACTGCACGACCAGCTACCATGTGTTCATAACAGTGGCCACAACAGTAGAAAGCAGTGCAGGATCCATCCTTTCAGACAGAGATGGCGGGCACACAGTAAACACGGGCCATAGAAAAATGCCACGAAACACAGTCAGAAGCTCATGGAATGATGGACAGAAAAAACTGCATCATGGGACATTGAGCCTGCACCCATGATGCACTGCGATCCACTCTACCTTCCCACAACTCCTAGCTGCAGACGGTGGCAAGTAGCACAGTGCGATAACTACCCATAGTGCACTGCTCTCACTGTCAATGCTAGAGCAACGTTTCTCAAATGCGGTCACCATGTGCACATGCAGCCACAGCCTCCTGGATGGTGATTGGAGGGGGAGGGGGAAACAAAGCAGTGGCCCGTCCTCAGGGGCGACCAGGAGTGGTTGGACCCTGCCCCCCTCTGGAGAGAGACAAGCTGGAGGAACAGGCAGCCAGTGAGTTCCCCACCTTCCCGGGGGCAGTGGGATCGGGCGTCAGCCCTCGGGTGACAGGCTCCAGCCATGGGGCTTTGGGCTCTGTCCCCTGCGTGTGGGGCTTCAGGCTCCATTCCCTGGATGCATTGTGACGGGCTCTGGCCCCAATCTCATGCCCCATCACCTCTGCCCCCCTGCTGCCTCCCCCAGTGCCCGCATCACCCCGCCCCTGCTGTCTCTATATCTACCTCCCCATACAGGGCTTAATTTGTCCGTGGGGCTTGCCGGGGCTAAGTCTGTGGTGAAAAGTGATATTTGTATGTTTGTTAATATCACTTTAAACATCACACTCACTAGCTAGCAAGTCTTCAAAAAAGCAACCAAAAAAAGCAAAAGAAACAATAAGAAAAATGACAAGCATCTTATTTGTGCTTTATTCTGTTTAGGTCCAATAAAGAATAGAGACAACTGTACACTATTTTTATTATTGAGTCTGCAAAAAATCCCTACTTAGATAGATTACAGTGTATCTGTGCATATTTATTTGTTTTTCCTAAAGTTAATTAAGTATTTTAGGAAAAACTGTCAGAGTGCCCACCAGCAAGAGTTGGTGGCTGCACTCTGAGGCCACCAAAAAATTTGTTGTGAGAAGCCTTGTGCTAGAGCACCAACTGTGGATGCATCATGCCGACAGAAAAAGTGTTATGTGAACCTGCACAAGTGATGTAATTATAACGTTGTTTGATTGTGGGCATAACTTGTGTTGACAATACTCTGTAGCGTAGACAAGGTCTTAGCTTCTCTGCTGAGTCTGCTAACAAGGTTGCTATTTCATGCTAACCAAGGTAGAAGTTTGATGGTACAGGGCAATAATTTACTATGAATCAGAACAAGCACCTCCAACTCATTTTATATTGAGCACTGAATAGTCATCAAATAGAAAAAAGTTTTGGCTACTACTGAGCTGGGTCAGATCTGAAGAGGACCTAGAAGTGTAAGTGAGAGAAGATTCAGGCTTTCTGTTTTCATATTTTCCCGCAGTCATACCCATGTGTTAGTTTTTAACAGCAATAATAGCATCACCGATTTAAAAAAAAAATCCCTGAATTTAACACAGGCCTCATATATAAAGCTGGAAATGCCAGGCATGTTGTTGTTGTGTTTATGTTTTTTCCAATTTTATTAAAAATGCAAGAATTCTCCCATATTTAAGAGTGGGTAATAAAGTCTCTGTGGGCTATGTAACAAAAAGCCCAGATTAGTTCCACTGGTGGAGCTAAATCTTATGTTTATACATACAGATGTCCATGTCATACTTAACATTCTCAAGGCCAAAATCCTCTGATGGTATAAATCAGTGGTTCTCAAACTGTGGGTCGGGACCCCAAAGTGGGTCGTGACCCCATTTTAATGGGGTCGCCATGGCCAGCATTAGACTTGCTGGGACCGAGGGCTGGGCCTGAGCCTGGGGCAAGGGGATCGGACTGCAGCACCATCTCCCCTGACCTGGGGAGGCAGGGCTTGGCCTGCGGTCCCTATCCCACCCCCTCCAGGGCGGCAGGGCTCAGGCTCCGACACCCCCCCCACACACACCCCCAGGGGTCATGTCGTAACTTTATTGTCAGACAGGGAGTGGCAGTGCAATGAAGTTTGAGAACCCCTGGTATAAATTAACATAGCTCCACTAAAGTCTACTGAGTTCTATCCGTTTACATCAAATATGGATTTAGCCCTCATTTATTTTTTTGAGTATAACAAAGAAAGAGCACTCTAAATTAAGGGCATGCTCTCATGACACGTTGAGTGCCCTAAACCCTCCTTTCACTTTGGTGGCATCATAAAATTCCAAAAAATATTGCTAGCTGACTTTCCAATAATAAGCAGATTATCCTGGAGAAACTCCAAAATATTTACCGGAGAATAATATTCATGTGGGTGCGTCAACGAGTCTAATAAGTTAACTTGTTATGTCAGAAGTCTTGCTTTTTGCAAAACTTTTGTATCTGCCATCTTATCACCATTCTTTGCTAGCATTGTCCTTTTATTTTCAGGCCTTTAAGCCCTTGTGTTTTAGTATATGGATAGTGAAAGAAGTTGTGCTCTAATCTGATGGCTTTCTAAAACTACTGGATTTTATCTATATGTGTGCATTTATTTAGGGCCTTCAATTGTCACTTAGCAACCACCAAACTCTAATTTATTTCAATGGCAGTTAAACATGGTGACTACAGGCAGGCAGTGTATCGCCTTAAATATGAGGGAAGCTGCTGAATCCTATTGTTTGACGGCACAAAGGCCAGCATAGTAAAGGAAGGGTGGGTGGCTGGGTTGACCAATCTGTTGATAAGGGTTTACTCTCTTTTATTTTTAATATATTTCTTGTCAGAACTATTATGAGGAACCTTCCTTCCCCTACCTCCCCTCTTTACATTTCTGCAAACTGAACCTTTATAGAAACATCTCAGTTGAAGGAGTGGAGATAGCTATAATCGGAGGAAAGTTCCTGGAAAACGGCTTTCAAATTTTCCCTTCCACTTTAAAAAAAAAATAAAATAAAAACAGCCATCCTTTCTTGAGCACTTGTATTGCAGATGTTGTGATCCAGTGGTGGGAGCAGAGGGAATTGTGCCAAGGTTCTATTCCTGGCTTTGACAGTTACTTGTTTTGTGACCTTGAGCATGTCACTCAACCCTTTTGAGCCTCAGACTAATATCTGTAAAATGGTGGGAACACACACATACCCACATACACCAGTGTTGTGAGGCTGATTTAATGTTTCTAAGGCACTTTGAAATCCTTGGCTGGAAGATGCAATATAAAATGAAAAGCACATGGTCAAGCATTTTCCAATTTTCTATACAGTAGCAGAGCAGTGAGATACACTTTGCAAACAAGATTGCTATATCTCCCCACATCATATTTCCAAATAGGCTATTATGGAGTCCTCTTTTCTAATTTATTATATAGAGATGTTTGTCATTCTCACTTCTATTATTTTGAAAATTTTATATACAAATATTTTATTTCATTGATTATTCTGAAATCTTTACAGGTTTCATTGCTTGTCCATGTAACGGATTTAAATAATCCAAGAGAATCTAAGATGACGTTTCATAAAGCCATTCAGCAATCTGGAGGAAAATGAATATTTTGTGTCCTATTTTTTTAATCTAATGACATTAGATTAGCAAACTGGCCAAAACCAAAAATCTTATCTATATCATTGTAAAAACAAATTAAAAAGGAAAAGAATGTTTTCTGATGTTTAAAAAAAAAAAAAAAAAATGCTTGTCTGGAAAAAAAAAAAAATCGAAAGCTCCAAAGATTAGATGCACCTACTACTAGCTCATCTACAAAGGGGAATGTGTTTCTTATGGGATCACTACACAGTAGTAAGCTTTGTTTCCATAGAGATTTTGACATATGGCCGAAGTTAGACCTTAAATTAGAATATTCCTCTTTGAATTGAGAAATGATCTTTTTGTGTAAATGAATAGTGTATTCAATGGGAATAAAGCTTCTGCTATTGCATAGTTCATCTTATCTACTGATGTCATTTCCTCTTTCTTGCTTCTGTAATGATTAATAATCACCGTATAGCCAAAGAGGTCATAAAATAAGAATGTATACTTTGAAATACTTCATTTCAGAAGTACTTGGAAATGTTGAAAACAATGCAGTGTATTTCTACTGGCTGGGTGGATAGAATGGCCTATTAGGAGATAATTGTAGGTTATCTGAAGGTGGGGATGGAAACATCTAGCTAAATGGGGAGAATTACCCCAGATTACGAGAGGAATGCAGAAACTGAAGAAGGAAAGGAGGGAATGGAAAACCATTCATGAAACAACAAAGCTTACATTTCATAATCAACGAACAATCACGAACCCTGTAACAGTGTTAATGTAATCAAAGGATCACACAAAATAATGCACACTCGTTTTTACGGGCATTAAGGAGAGACCGGATGCAATTCTTGATAAGATTCTTCTTGGTCTAAACTGATTCTTAAGAGTGACTACTTTGTTCCTTCCAATGCAAGAATGCTACCTAGGTAGCAAAATTTCAAACAGCCAAATATAGAAGGCAAAGACATCTTATAAAGAGAAGCAGAACTTCTAGAATGTTGGGAAGTCTGTCTTGTGATGAGTACTATGAGTGACAAATCTGCAGCTGTCTCCATTTCCTATGAGGAAAGACAACTGCACACCCGTGTGTGTGAGAAAATGTATTCCCATTTCTTGAGGTGTTTTATATTCAATTCATGGATTTAACAAACTTTTGCTTATTAAATTATTGTTAATGAATCCAAATAATCTTAAAGGCTGGAGAGTAATTTTAATCCCTCAAAACATATAGGCCAAATCTTCAAATCTGTGCCAAATTTAGGATTTGTCTACACTACGTGAATAGCGTAGCTGAAGTCGCCGTACTTAGATCTACTTACCGTGGTGTCTTCACCGCGGTAAGTCGACAGCTGACGCTCTCCCATTGACTCCGCTTGCGGTCCCCATTCTGGTGGAGTACTGGAGTCGACGGGAGAGCGTTCAGCGGTCGATTTATCGTGTGTATACTAGACACGATAAATTGACCCCCGCTGGATCAATCGCTGCCCGCTGATCCGGTGGGTAGTGTAGACAAGCCCTTAGGCACACACATAGCCTAAGGTGTGTGTCCACACTGGAATTTTTGCATACACATAGCCCTGTGTGCACATATAATCCAGTTGCCATGCAGCAGGGTATGTTTATAAACTACTTGTGAGGTACTTGGAGAATACGGCATATGTGTGATATAAACTCCCAGATAAATGAATGAGAAAACACCAAGATCTGTAAAAATGTAAAATTTTTAAAAGATGTATTTGTGAATAAAATAGTTAACCTCAATGGCATCAAATGCAAAATCATTTATTAAACTAGGTAAAATGCATTTGGCATACTTGTTTCAGAAGAAAATCATTGATGCACTTTGAAAACAAATAATTATATGAATAGGTAGGTAGGTACCCATTGTAGATCATCAAAAAATTGTTTATTTAAGGAGGAAACGGGGTTCTCAAACTTCATTGCACCGCGAACCTCTTTTGACAACAAAAATTAATACATGACCTCTGGAGGGGGGACTAAAGCCTGAGCCTCATCACCCCAGGTGGGAGGGCCGGGGGTGCAAAACCAAAGCTCATGGTCTTCAGCCCCAGGAGGGGAGCCTGTAACCTGAGCTCTGCCACCCAGAGCTGAAGCCGCTGGGCTCTAGCCCCGGGTCTCGGACTTTGGTCCCAGGCTCCAGCAAGACTATCACCAGCCCTGGTGACCCCATTAAAATGGGGTCCTGATCCACTTGGGGTCCCGACCCACAGTTTGGGAACTGCTGACAGCTCAAAGGATTGTCACTGAGATATAGAGACTGACCTCTTTGGGTATGTCTATTCTGCATTAAACACCTGCAGCTGGCCCATGTCAGCTGACTCGGGCTAGCAGGACCTGAGCTATGGGTCTGTAAAATTGAAGCATTGAAGTTTGGGCTCGGGCATACCCAGGAAGATAGACTCAGATTGACTCAGGTCTACTGTGACAGGCATGCTACCGGTCATTCAAAGATCTAGGTGACTGTGTGTCTCAGTACAGTTTCCTCATGGATACATTTAAGGCTAGATACTCAGCCATTGAGCTACTTCGATTTTCACAGGATGAGAATCTGGCCTGTATACTTTATCAAAATTGGCACACTTGGCAATCAACACCAAGATGCCTAAAATTAAATGGTTCTGTGGACTAAACTACCCTCATCCTTAGAGGCTACTTCTCCCAAAAGGGTGCAAAGCTTGTTGACAGGGAAATGTGTTGAAAAGATTGCCTGGCTGAGGCCTATGTAGTTCCTGTTCTGTTGATAAATAAAAGACTTCTGTTACCAGTGCTGTCAGTCTCGTATCCTTGAACAGAACAAGCACTAAAATCACTTTAGAAGGAAAACTGTGTTTTCTTCACAAATATTCAATACTCATTATTCAAGCCTTAATAGAATGACAGTGCTAAGATAGCAAGTAAATATAACAACTATAAATGAAAAACTACGTTTATTTTTCAAATGGATCGTCAAGAATATGATGATATCCTTAGCTTCTTAAATGTACTATATTCACCGTAAAGGCTATCATGCCACATTGCACAACGTTTTTACGAGGAGTTAAGACAGGGGTGGGCAAACTATGGCCCACGGGCCACATCTGGCCCGCCAGCCAATTTAATCCGGCCCTTGAGCTCCCACTGAGGAGCAGAGTCTGGGCTTGCCCTTCTCCTATGCTCCAGCTGTCCCCCCTCCACTCCTACGTTTAGGGGCAGCCAGGGGGCTCTACATGCTTCCCCCACCCCAAGCGTACTCCCCCCAGCTCCTGTTGGCCGGGAACTGCAGCCAATGGATGTTACATAGGCAAAACCTGTGGACAGGGCAGCACGCAGAGCCGCCTGGCCATGCCTCCGCGTAGGACCCAGAGGGGACACATGCTGCTGCTTCTGGGAGCTGCTTGAGGTAAACGCCACCTGGAACCTCCACCCCTGACCCCGTCCCGTGCCCTAACCCCCTGTCCCAGCCCTGATACCCCTCTCACCCTCCGAACCCCTTGGTCCCAGCCTGGAGTACCTCTCCTGCACCCCAAACACCTCATCCCCAGCCCCACCCCAGAACCCACACCCCCAGCCAGAGCCCTCACCCCCTCCTGCACCACAACCCCAATTTCATGAGCATTCATAGCCAGCCATACAATTTCCATACCCAGATGTGGCCTTTGGGCCAAAAAGTTTGCCCACCCGTGAGTTAAGAGATGTATTTCTTGAAGTCACTATCAACTAAACACAGTTATTTTGACTCTGGAAATTCAAAAACTTGTATAAAATGCTATGTTAAAATTTAATTCTAAGAGAGAGACAAGACGTAAGGGCACAGTAGAATGAAGAAACCTAAGTTGCTGCCTTCAACTCTGGTTGGAGAGGAACTCCCAAAGGAATCAATGCCAGAACGTGACAGTAGCTGGGAGTTCTCAATACGAGTAAACAGTGAAAAATTCTGAGTGAGATATAATTTCAAAATAATAATGCAGAATATTTTTGAATAAGCAACACATCACTAAGCTTTCTAGGTTTAGGATGTCTCTGAACACAGGACTATTATATAGACTTCTTCTCAACTCTCAAATATATTAGACCCTACCACCAGGAAATTCTTTACACTACTCAGAACATGGAAGTGCTATGCTGTAAAATGCTCAGATAGGGCCTTCTAAATAAAGGTTAGAGGAAATTCAGTGTTTTCTTTTAATAACTTGATTCCACTTTCTCCCCACAGTTGTTCTGTCTTCTTTCCCAAGTCCTCATCAGTATTACCAATTTTAGAGATTTTCTAACGAGTGTCATGGCATTAGACTTTTTCTTCTGAAAGCCCCAGCTTGTGGAGTCGTGGGTTTACATGAGACTATCAGTTTTCATTTAAAAAAGGAAATAAGTTGAAGAAAAAAAGCTAAAAAATTTGAATAATAAAAGGCTCAAAACCCAGAAGACAAACAGAAAGAATCCAAAATTGGGTTGTTTTTTTTTTTTTTTTTTTTCAAACTCATTAGCCTCAAGCCTATCCCATGACTTTTTGTGGTCTGTGACGAACTGGGACTGTTCTTAATGTTTCCTCTGAATAATGGGTGGGTGCCTCAGTTTCCCCTATGCATTTCTTAAGTCTCTAGTGGGGGGAGATTGTTGCAGAGCAAAGGGCCAGTGTGCATAAATGGCTGGCACTCTGTCTCCGGGCAACTAATGGCCGGGGCCCTTTCCCCCTGCAAGGAGATAGCTAAAGGTGTTGGAGAACAAAGGAATCAGGTGACCTCCTGGCCTGGGAAAAGAACAAAGCCCAGAGGAGGAGGGACTGGAGGGTGAGTCAGTTTGGAGCTAGTGGGGGACGAGGAGTGAGTACAGACGTGGGTGCCTGGCTCGCTGGCCCCCAGGATGGACCCAGCTGATGGGTCCTGTTCTCTGTACCTACAAGTTCTGTTTTAGACCATGTTCCTGTCATTTAATAAACCTCTGTTTTACTGGCTGACTCAGAGTCACGTCTGACTGCGAAGTGGGGGCGCAGGACCCTGTGGCTTCCCCAGGACCCCGCCAGGGTGGACTTGCTGTGGGAAGCGCACAGAGGGGCAGAGGATGCTGAATGCTCCAAAGGTCAGACCCAGGAAGGTGGAAGCCGTATGAGCTTCTTGCCCTGACGACAGTCTGCTCACAGAGAGGAGACTTCACCAGAGTCCTGACTGGCTTTGTAGGGAGCAGTTCCAGAGCATCGCCCGGGAAATCAGTGACAGGCCTAACTCATGATTTTTAAAACATCTGAAGTTGGCAATACTGTGCCCATTTAGTAGAACTGTGTCAAAAACGTTGACTTTGAATCTAAATCAGAGATGTATTAAGCACTAAGAGAAGGTAAAAAGGTAGGGATCAAAATATTCACATTTTGGTGACTCAAGTTAGGCCCCTGAATCCATACTTAGGGACTTAATTTTCAGTATCTGAATTTGAAAATCTGAACCAGTGTTTTCAAAGGAAACACTGAATCACCAGGGTTTCCTGAGATGGGAAGATCAGAATGGTGGATTGTCATGCAGTAGAACAGCAGCACCAAGGCCTAACATACATAAGAAACAATGGCCAAAGGAACTAAATGAGACCAGGTTCTCCTGCATGACCCAGTATGGAAGATACCATAGGAGGAGCTAAGGAAGAACAAAATCAAGACAGGGATATGGATCATCCTATGCAATCAGAGGAAGGAGACTGATTAATTTTGGGGTGGAAGGACAGATGAAGAGAGCTCATATTTTCACTGGGTATAAAGGACTCTTCATTTTCCATTTCAGTCAATAGTTTAACAAACAATTAAAGAATGTATGCATTTTACAGATTTTATGGGTTAGCAATGTAGTTAGTGCCTGGTTTTCAAGAAGCCAGGGCTCTATGCAATAGCTTTCTTAATTTGTGTTGACATTTATTGTGACTGCATGTGTAAGCACGTGCACGCACAAATGGCCAGTTAGGCATATAAAGTCTACTTGGGTGTGCAGATCCCCAAATTGTAGGCACATCTGTAATAAATGTACATACAGACTAGGCATTCAATTGTACATGGCTGTGGGCTGCCACTTTGAAAAATTAGACCCTTAATCAGCATTACATCTTGCGTTGACCCAGGGTTGCATCCTATTCAGGACAGCACTTAAGCGCATGCCTGAGTCGCATTGAAGTTAACAGAATTTAAAGTTAAGTATATGCTTAAGTGCTTTTCTCAGTTGGGGCTTATGTGCCTATGTGCCACAAGCACCATACTACATATTCATATTTAGTAAAATCAGCTCAGGTTTATATGAATACATCTTGCCTTTAAGATGGCAGTAGGACTGGCTTTGACAGACAGTCTTTAAAAGAGAATTGAAATGTAGGTTTGGCTCATATTAACTAAGTACTGTATTAGAGACACCAGAGATCTGAGGACTAGAAGGTTTCTGTATAATTATATTCCACATGGATAGGAGAGCATGAAACACAAGTTAAAACCAATCCTTAGTGATACCTCTAGAGAATATAAGCTTGTTAAAGAAGTTTGCAAAGATTTGCAAAACAAGAAAAAAAAAAGCTTACTTCAGACCTGAAAAGAAAACAATAAACTGGCTGCACTTATCTTATTTAACTTGAATGAGGCTCTGGCAGACCAAAAAGCAAAAAGGAAATTGTTGTGTAATGCCTAATGATTGCTTAGAATGGAAAACTGCTTCTCTTTTTATCTTGGCTTGTTATAGGGGAATGGCTCATAGTATGACACAGCTTAAATAGCAAATCAGGCCCATAGTCAACTAAACATTTTAAAAGCTTTGTGCACATACTGTACAATATCAGCTAAGCCTTTAACCATTCTGAAAACAGAATTTGCTTTTTTGGTGGAAAGCTGTGGGCTTAACATTGTAGCACAAAAGTAATTAACTGTATATTAAATTTTGTTTACTTGCAAGTAAGTCAAGGGAATCAGAGTTCGTGTCCTAATGGGACTAGGAAGCTAACAGAGCAAAAGCAACTCTGATAACAGCAAATTCATATGCCATCTCCTTTCTCTCTTGCTTTCCATGCAATAGCAAATCTGTTGCATTAATAAGGAAATTGCCATGTTTGTATTTACTATAATCCCCACTTTGTTATTTTTAAAATTCACACTCTGTGAAATTCCATACAGAAAAAAAGTATTTTCTTAATTGTTGTTTAAACAAACCATTGTTCATTTCACTTTGAACACACAATAAGACCACCAAACAAAAATTCCTACCCAACGGCTCAAGATGCCCTAAGAGATGGGACTGAAATCAGTCCATAAAAACAATAGCAATAGCAGACCAGTGGCCAAACCTCACCAGCAAAACAACTAGTGCCCGGTCTTATAACCAAAATCGCCCAATCTCAGGTACCACAGAAGTGCCAAATCCCATTGAGACCCTACACTGAATTTTAAAATAAATAAATAAAAGCTTCCCATCTCACATACCACAACCCCATCCCCCTCAACTGCTGAAATACATGGGCCTTTTAGCACATCCTAAAGGCCAGCAAACGTTGGCTATGTCCTACCAAGTGAAATCTAAAGTTGAGGGACCTTCCTGGACAATGTTTTGCCAGCCGCTCCCTCTCTTATAAAGGCATCTCAAAATTCTGCCCTAACTAAACAAAAGTGTATTGGTTGGAGGAATGTGGGGAAGATAACATGGTAAGCATCTTTTAAATCACCTCAAGTTTCTGCACATAAATGTGCATGAATATATGGAACATCAAAGTCTATGGAGAAGGGGCTTATTAGCCTCAACCTCACTCAGGAGATTTGGTACATAGATTGTTTCTCTTGGTAGCTTCTTCAGATGTTCAAATGGATAATCCAAAACCGAAGAGCCACATTCAGTCCTGGCAACAGCAGGCACTGCTCCCATAGACTTCAATGAGAGATGTACTCTTTCCACCAATGATGAATTTGCACTATAGTCTATACTGTTAAAAACAGACTGTTTATTTGGAAAGAATATGCTAATTTTTCCATTTTAACATTATACCATGTATTAAGGAACCAGTTATTAAAGGTGGAAGGTAGTAGGTTATGTCCAAGCTCTTAAAATTGTATATATGCCTCCCAAGTGGCTTTTGAGTCTTGTTATCTTCAATTTCTGGATAATTTAATCTCAATGTCGTCTCTTACAGATAGAAAGTAACTTCGAATGTATCTACAATTTACTGTTATTACCTTAATCCAAATGGTCAGTATCCAGAGCCAGTATCACATTATGGGCCAGATCCTTAGCTGGTGGAAACCAGAGTTGCTCCACTGGAATGGAATTAAGCCAGTTGACACCAACTGAAAATCTGGCCCTTTATGTTCTTGTAGAGGGTGGACACCCACTCCTGCCCTGAAGGGCTTGAAACCAGCCCTGAAAGAGGGCTACAGGGATTAAAAGCAGCTCTCAGAGGGCTGCAGCTCTAAAAACTGGGCTGATTGGGGAAGCAGCTGCAGCTGGACCATGCCCCAATCAGGCCACAGCTGGCCTGTATATAAAGGCTGGGAGCCAGCAGCCTAGAGCAGTCTCTCTCTGTGTTCAGAGAGAGAAGGGCCTGGCTGTAGGGAGTTTAACTAAGTAGCTAGAGTGGAGCAGGGCTGGGGAAAGGCCAAGGGAACCGGGGAGCTCCGGCCTAGGAAGGCTGCAGGCCTGATAAGGCCCATTAGGTACTGGGTTGCAGGGGGCAGCCCATGGGTAGACAGAGGCAGCAGGTCTGAACCCCTTTGCCTGTGATACGTGGCTGATTCTGCAGTCTGCCCCAGTGAATGGGGGCTAGATGGAGACTGGGCAGTAGCCAAGACTGAGGCAAAGTGGGGATAGTGGGTGGGGGTTCCCCTGGGAGGGGGGGACCCAGAACTGTGGGGGTGCTGCTGGGGGCAGCACCCCAGGTAAAAGGGCACCGGGGTCCAGGGAGGGACAGGGGGGCCAGAGGACAGGCAGATCACCAGCCTGCAGAGGGCGCTTCAGAGCTGGAACAAGCTAATTCCCAGAAGTCACCAGCAGGAGGTGCCGCAGGGGTGAGTCCGCTCCTCTACAGTTCTATTCCTTAAAGAGTTACAATTTTCCCAGCAATGTTTATTTGAATAAATTCCATTGCCCACATCTCTGTAGGTGTATTAGAGAACCAAAGAAATGCCTATCCAAAAGTTCAAGGCCCTCATAGAAGGGATTAAAACAACATAAACACCAACAGAAGACAAAAGGTCAAGCCCAAATCCCACCACCAATTTACCACTGAACTTCCATTGTTCCATAAGTTGCAAGCCATTGTACTACTACTTCTGCATCTAAGGATATCCTCTCAATAGGTTTCCCCAGCATTTCCCATAAACTACTGACAATGTATGGTGGAACTAGGCAAACAACTTATTCTAGAGATCAGGCTCTTGGTGTAGAGGCACTGAAGTCAATCAAGCTGCACTGATTTACACCAGCAGAGGTTCTGCCCTTATGTATTTAGCATCCTTTTCTGTTCATGGAAGATGTCTGTGGGGACATTGTTATTTTCACTCCATAAGCTTTTCTTTTTTAAACTCTTATTATTTAACATTTATATTGCAGAGGCCAAACACGTTGAGGTCCCATTGTGCGAGGTACTTTACAAACATATAAATGAAAGTCCCTGCCCCAAAATGCTTACTCTGTGGATTATGAATGTGTGGGTATTAGAGAATTCACCAGTAGTGTTTGAGCTGTATGGTTTGACTGTGATTAGTCTCATTGTATTGTTTCTGGTCTTGGTTGGAGTGTAACAACCTCAGGATGAGAGCTTGAAAAAGCTGCTGGCGCATTCAATCTCTCAGGGCAGTAGAGCAGCGAGGGAAATGAATCAGGTACACAGAATTAGGGAGTTAAATTCCAGCAAAAATTTCACAGAAGACAAACAATTCCTAGTGAAAGGCTGCCTTTTGGACAAAGAAGCCCAGACTTCAAAATAGGCTAATTCTGATAACTTCTGGGTCTTTATTCCAAAATTTGGAATAATTCTTTGCAAGGTCCCAATGCTTTTACAAAGAATACATGAGACTAAGGCTGTCACTGAGGTGATCCATCCTCTTGCTAGTGCAGTATGTTCTCTTCCTGGACATTGTCTTGTGAAAGAAGGAATCCATCCCTTTCTTTTGTTTCAACAACAAACTTACACAGAATTAAAATGTGTTCTCTGAAACAATTCCTTATTATTATTACTCATTTATACTGTTTATATTTTTGTTGCCATAGTAATAAATGCAGACAGTTAAAAAGGAACTTGCATGAAATAAATCAATGAAGTCTGTAGACCTGAAAAAGTACTTACTCAATTAAACAATGGCTTGTGCGGAGGGAAGAAGGGTGGAAAACAAACTTGTAATTGCATTATGATTAAAAACTGTCCAATCATTACTAGCTAGCTAGTAACTGACGAGAAAATTGGCTGGCCTGGTACAACATAAAAAATATAAAGGAAAGATGACCTGAACAAGGTGACTATCATCATTCATTACTCTTGTAACATTCATTGTTAAGTGCTGGTGCAGTGTACAAACTACAGAAAACCTGGTCCCTGTCGCAATGATTCTGCAGTCTACAGTCCTGCAATCCTTATTCACCCAAGTAGCCCCACTGAAACTACAAATAAGGATCACAAGATCAAGCCCCTAAAGAGACAGTTAACACAGGAGATCCAGAAGAAGATTCTGTCTTAATGGTAATTAGCAAAGGATTTTCCAAGATTGGTATTGAGCTATTTATTCCTGTTTCCAGTGCAGGTTTTTTCAAATATCAGGAATCTCAAATCTGGTCTTCCCTCATTTTACTGGAAGTTTCAAAGCATGTTTAATTGAACATTTAACCTTCATTGAAAGGACGGGGTAACTAAAGTAACAAAGAAATTTGCTCTCCAAGGTATTAATTGGTCACTGAAGTTAAATGCGTATTAACAAAAATAAAATAAAACCGAAGTGTTTTAAACAATCTATCTAAAAATCCCTCCATTCCTTAGTTGTTCAGCTTTGTCACTTCCTTCTTGTGATGTCGTCATTCCACTAGTGCTTCTATCATCTAATGCCTTGTCCACAGTCGGCTTTACTCTGAAAATATAGTGCAACCATATCATTGGTATCAACACTGGGAACACTAGCTCTCCTAGAGCCAGCAGCCACTGGCTTTCTTATCACCATAGCTTGTAGACTTCTTCTGAGTGCCAGCACCTTATCCATACCACTCACACCACTGCTATTAATTATTAATTATTATTATTTATTATTTGTATTGCAGTAGCACCTAACAGCACCTGTCATGGACCAGGACCCGACCGAGGTAGGCGTCGTACAAATAAAAAGATTATTCCTGCCCACAAAAGCTTCTAAACTAAGTGTAAGACAAGAGACAAAAGGTGGAGAGAGAGACAGATGGGGATACAAGAAAACAATGGGAAGATACCAGTCAGTATGATAGGCAGTGGTCTGAGCACACTAGCTGCCTAATCACTGTCAAATTTGTCTAGCATTCTTACCACCAGTGGAACTGCACCAATAATAGCATCAGTGGAAAAAAATTTCAGAAAAAAAATATCTCTAGGATAGATAAAATCACTCTAGCATAGAGTCCCCAATAGCAATCCAAATGTGAATTTCTAATTTGAAAAAAATAACTGGTCTAGGGAGAGATGGTATTAAAAAAAGGGAAAAACTTTCAGATCTTCTTTATTTATCATAAAGAAGCAAAAAAGCACATTTTGATTTTCCTTTGCATGAATGTGTCTTCAGCTTGTTCTTTTGCTATGATTAGCCAGTGGGGTAGCCTGATGGACTTCATGAAAAAGTATTAGTACATTAAAAAAAAGTATTAAATAAAAAAATTTAGAAGTCAGAATATCAAAACTAATGTGTAGTTTAACTTTCTTATTCTACCATTCCTAACTCAGAAGCAAAACAAATGCAAGAGTGATTGAAGAATCAAGTCTTCTGGTTTTATGTTTGGCATTAAACAGGTCATAAAAGTTATTGACTTTGGCTCTTTAGGCCTTTAATACGTTAAAAATAATTACAACCATGCCCTGACTGAAAGGCAGTTTCAAAAGTCTACATGTGAGTTTTGGGCCTTGAAAAAAGTGACTGCTTTCCCCAGAAAAGGTGCATACCTTGAAGCACAGCATGTTACTGTATTTTCTCTCCTCTCTCACATGTTTGCATTCTGTTCAGAAAAGCAAAGAGTTTGCAATTACAAGGGAGGGGGGAGTTAATTTTCAGTAAAACAGGAAACAAGTATCAGCCGGCACTATAGTCTCAGAGTTGTATGTACACAATGTAGGGAAAGGAAAAATCACCTACAGTTTTTACAGCACTGGAGTTTTTATAGTTCTTTTTCCCTAACAAATGCAGAGTTCAGGGCTATATTGAAAGGTGAGCTTAGATGCTTAGGGAAATTATCAGTTAGGCATTAGGGGACACATTTTTGAAGATGACCTTTAATTCTGGGTCCCTTGGTTTTTGGGTACCCAACGTGCACAATTAAAGCTTGATTTTCAAAGATGTTGTGCACCTACTATTTACTGCTTACCCACACAACAGACTAAAATTGTTGTGATCCTTGTAAATTCACGGTCTCCCAGGTACTCAACAGCTGCAGTGAAAGCGGACAAGAATCTGGTCACTTTTCACTGTGCTGCAGCATGGGATTTAGATTCTCCAGAAGTTGATGACTTTGGACCCTTCATTTACCAAGGAAAGCTTCTTTTTTATTACTAGCAAGTAAGTATAATATAGCATTTCAAACCCAAGTGCCCAAAGTTAAGCTCCAAAATCCATATTTAGGCACCGAACTAAGAGTGAGCTGATTTTCAAAGGTGATAAGTACCCAGGTTTTCATTGACGTCAGTTGGAATGTGGGTACTCAGCACCTCTGAAAATCAGACCAAATTATTTATGGGTAAAATTTTCAAAAAAGTGCCTTAGTCCCATTTTCAAAAGCACCTAATTCACAGGGAAAGTCTTGACTTAGGTGCTTTTAAAATTTGTACCCTATGCAACTAAATATGCAATTAGGAGCTTTCCTGTGGGAACCAATTTTTAATTATTTTTTTTTTAAACCCTGTTGCTTATCTAGCAACCCTCTTCGGACGTGTCAGATACACAAGGCAGTGCAGCTCTCTGCTCCGGTTCAGGGATTTATGATCTTGTGCAAGAGATCTGGACTTTTGGCAGGTAAGGGGGAAATGAATTGATTTTCAAATACTTTAAAATCCAAATACATTTCTGATCTTCAGCCTACCTGTAGTTCCCAGTTCAGTTAGTGATTTGGGATTTTAAAGGTGTTTTCTATTAAATTTAATGTATTTTAAAAAAATCACTCTTTACCTGTAATGTTATTTTCTTGTGTCTTTCTGAGCGTTATTACCCAGACTATAAAATGACTAAGAAAATGAAGCAATCCATTTGGCAAGGATACCAATCCATGCAATTCTTTCTTTGCAACTGTATAAATATAATCACATTAACCTTATCACAGTGTTACCACATCAAAGGTATTCATTTATTAACAACATAGAAAAGCACTGAAACATTTGGTTTTTACTAAGCACAGATGTAAACAAACATTCATATGAATTAATAATCAACATTGTAGTGCAATAAGTTTAAGTAGTGGACCTACCGATAACAGTGATTTGCTGAGGAGAATATGGACAATTAAGATTTTTTTGTCATGCACCCTCACATTTGGAACATGTGCACGATCATACCACAGCCAAGCAGAGCTCCATCTAGTCTGGTATCCTGTCTCCAGTGGTAGCAAATACCTGACATTTCAGAGAAGGGTGAAAGAAACCTCCGTGCACGTTATGCCTTGCATAGCATATTTAAATTATGGCTAAATGAAGACAAGATATCTTAGACACCCCCTAATACCACAGCCAGCTCTTAGCACCTCAGGCTAGGAAGGAAGGGAGAGGAATCCTTTCCAGACATAATTACTGGTTCCTGAGAAACTGTACTTCAAGAAAATCTTGAACTGGGACGCACTACATGTGGGTTCATTTCCAGACTCTATCACAAACTCCCAGTGTGACTTTGAGGCCTGGTCTACACTGGGGGAGGGGGAGGGGAGAAATTGATCTAAGATACGCAACTTCAGCTACGAGAATAGCGTAGCTGAAGTCGACGTATCTTAGATCGACTTAGAATCACTTACTTCGCATCCTTGCGGCGCGGGATTGACGGCCGCCGCTCCCCTGTCGACTTTGCTTCCGCCTGTCGCCGAGCTGGAGTTCCGCAGTCTATGGGAGAGCAATCGGGGATCGATTTATCGCGTCTACGCTACACGCGTAAATCGATCCCCGATAGATAGATTGCTACCTGCCAAACTGGTGGGTAGTGTAGACGTACCCTGGCTGAGGTACTAAATCTCTGAGACTCACTTCTCAACCTTCTTCTTGTATGTCAGATTCTCTTCATCTGTCTTCTATATATCTAGGTTGTAAGCTCTTCAGGGAAGGAGCTGGGTCTTACTATGTGTATGTGCAACACCTAACACAATGGAGCTCTGACGTTGGTAGGGGCCCCCAAGGGCTACTGCAACACAAATAATAATAAAAATGAAATTCTCTTTTGATTCTCCAAATCCACTAATGACTCTCATGTAGGCTATTGCATTCTTGTGTGTATACACCTCTACCCTGATATTACGCAACCCGATATAACACAAATTCAGATATAACGTGGTAAAGCAGCGCTCCGGGGGGGGGCGGGGCTGCACACTCTGGTGGATCAAAGCAAGTTCGATATAAATGCGGTTTCACCTATAACGCAATAAGATTTTTTGGCTCCCAAGGACAGCGTTATATCGTGGTAGAGGTGTAGTTTGTGTTGCTTTAAACTCCTCTAGTCCTAGCAGCACTCTGACCCTAAGCCATTAAAACAAGGTCCCCCAGACCCATTGCTCCTTTTCTCCCACTCTACTTTTGGGAGCAGTTTCACTCAGCATCCAATCTACCACAGGGGAACCCTCCCTCTTAGCCCTTAAATGCTTGCCTCCCCACCCAATCCACCTAGACAGCCCCAAAGGGCTTACCTCCCTCTTGATTTTGTCCCTACCTGAAAACTGATTTTCTGCTAATACCGCTAAAGGGTTAATGATTCCTTGCCAGCAGAGGAGAGATGACTCAGAGGCTTAGGTACAGTTTGTGCTGCCTTTTCACCCTTTCTTGGGTCTGCATAACTCCATATCTCTATTCACTTTAATCAGGTTGACTCAAACCTGGTTATCTTTACCCTCTTGCATTATTTATTATTATTATTTAAAACAAGGAACTGTTCCCAAGGTAAGCAGCATACAGTCCAAATACTGTGTCCCTACAGAAAGAAAGTGTGTTCCTAGTTTAATGCTGGAAACTAATTTACAGTGGAGGATGAAATTCCCTTTACTGCAGCATAAGTTACACATTGAAGTCTGTAGGATCTAAAGAAAGCCTGGTTGTGTGATACAAACAGCAGGCCTAGTATCACCAGATAACGCCATACAGGACTTTCTTACTTCCTCACTGGTCAGAAACAGACACCCAATTAATAGTCTCTGGCAAAGTATGGACAGAGCACCACATCGCAGTTTTACATAGATTATGTTATTGTTTAGCCAAGCTTTTAATTGACTATTAGATTATTTTTAATGAGCAGGAAGCAAGGGGCAGTTTGTTATTGAATTTTATTTTGAAAGACTTCTTTGTTAACACAGTGGTAGTTTTAATTGGCAAAAGGCACACAAGTGCCCAGGCATTGAGCATAGCGGTAGTTACACCTCTTTAACTAACTAACTAACTAACATGAAGGTTTGGTATTTGAAGGGTCACATTTTCAAGACGTGCATGTGGAGTCCTTTCCCTGGAGGCAGCAGAGCAAATAAGGTATCAGAAATAAGAACAATCATGTATTCTGAGGTCAAGATAAGCCCATGGGAAACAAAGGCATGTGCTTTGGGGCCCAGCTTTGAAAAGTTAATGATGATAGGTTGTCAGTCAGAGCCATGGTCCTGCAAGCCCCACTGACACCAGTGGGGCTTGCAGGAAACCAGTGTTGGAATATGGGGGTGGGGGAACTTTCTCCAGAGCTAGCCAGGGTAAGGGAGAAGAGCCAATAGCAATCCCAGCAAAGTCCATGCTGCCAGAAGTTTTCCCAAGGCCAAGAGACAAATGGGGGGAGCCTGACATAAGCATACAGGGAGGTTGGGAACTTTCTAATGCCTATGGACTCTAAAACCTCTTGCAAAATCTTTTAAAGCCATGGAAACCAGTTTCAATATTTGAAAAGCAAGTTCTTGGGATCCAATTCACACCTAGCTCCAGTGCACTCAAGGGGGTCACAACAGGGATGAGCGTGGCTTTTGTATGTATGTGCTTGTTTACCAAGTGTGATGCTCTACAGACTATATATTTGATAGAGTAGATCTTTCCCCCTGGATCTTTTTTCAACAACCTAAGCCACACTTATTTCCATTTTATGAAAAATCAAACAACCTAAGCTTTAATCCAAAGGATTTGACCATTTTTAAAATGTAGAACACAGGAAACTGACACATGAGAAATCCAATAGCACTGTCACGATGTGAAGGGTTGGTTCTTTAAGAATGAAAAAGGAAGTATGCGGCCATGTAATGCTGATTGTCCCGGCACCCTTTACACCCCAGCACTTACTGAGACAGAGGGAGTAGAATGGTCAAAGTGACAAGGCAGGTATCTTGTCCTCAGGGAGGGCAGTTCATTGGGAGCTGTTTTGATGGGGGTCAGAGAGGACTTTTTCAGCAGGCCCAGGGAGGGAAAACGGAACAATGACTCCTTCCTCTCACTGTGGTCTATATTTTAGTTTCCTCTTTTCCTCACTGCCTCTGACCTTTTCTCCCTTTTCCTGCCTCGTGCTTCAATCTTCTTCCTCCTTTCATGTTCCCTCCCTTGCTCTCGCCTTCTTATCTCCCCCTCATGCTCTCTGCCTTACTTAGTCATTCCTCATAGTTCTTCATTTCCATTCTTTGCTCCCTATTGTTCCCATACTCCCCCTATGCCCTACTGGAGTCAGCACCCACCTGGGGCAGATGAGAGCTGAGCAGAAGGATGGATGAAGGTCCAGGCTGGACCAGTAGCTGGTGGTGGTCCAGTTAAGTAGCCTGCAGGCTTTCCGCTCACAGGACTACCCATGGGGTGGTCCTTAAAGTTATTCTATAACATCGGCAGTCACCTTTGCCCCCAATCCCTGATGGCTGCTGCTAGGGAGCTCACCAGTACATACTGAGGAGGATGTAGTCAGCTTGAAGAATCAGGAAGAGCTGGTCTTCATGGCATGCTCCCTTCGAAGCCTGTTGTGACTTACAATGCGTTTTAGTTATCCATCCATAGAGACTTGTAAGGCTTCCATTATTTAGCATAGTCCATTACATTACCACAACTAGGAGCAGTCCTAACTCCCCTCCATGCCTGTCCCCATGCCCCCGCCCCCCACATTGCAGAGGGAATGCCTGCAATCGGGGAAGGTCAGATGTGATAAGAGAAGTGTCACTGGGCAGGTCAGAGGCTAGAAGTGCACAGGTGGGGCCTGACTGTTTGCAAAGCCAGACAGAGATCACCGGGGATTCCCCCTGCCTGATCTGCAGCAGAGTGCCACTGACATGACAGCTACAGCCCTGCCCTCCCTTTCTGTTCCTTTCAACATGATTTGGCCCTCTATTTATAATCCCTCTGCCTGAGAGCAAAACAACATTTCTGCCTCTGGGAATAACACACAATACCATGTTGTGTATACACCCAAACTGGTGTAAAGCTTACATCTCTACCTCAAAACTTTCAATAGATTATAAATAATTTTTAACAGCCTATACATTATTATTGATATTTGTACAGTCCCCAGGCTCTACACTCACAGAAATGTTTCACAGCTCTTCAATTGACTCTTCAGTCTTTTTCTTTAACAGAAATGAACACAGGATAACGTGAACGAAACATTACTACTGTCATTATAACTAAATTTTCAATACGAAATATTTTCTGCAACCTAACAAAGCAATGGGTTGGTTTTTTTTCCTTCTTGAAAGATGTGAATGCTGGGATTTGTTATGGAAGAATTAAACACAAGCAATAACATTTTCAGCTTGTATCTTGAATGCTGTGGACTACGCTGAAATCCTGAAAGATCTGAGGCTAATAATAGAAAATGGATCTAGATTGAGAACTCTGTTTAGGTGAAACATGAAATTCCATTCTGGCTGAATGCTACCGCTTTCCAGTTTTCTCCAAATCTGTATCACATTTGTTCTGGAGGCCATCAATTCAAGTCACTGAGACAAAGGGCGCTTTGCTCTGGTGGCACAAAATACTTGTGGTGTAACAGTGGTAAATAACCACTATGAAGTCAGACTAAGCCGTGACTTAGCACACTGGGTCTTTTTTTGCTGCCTAGCACTTTCACAAATTGCCATGTGCTAACCTGATTTCACTTAGCTAACTTTGCTTCACTGTTTATGGATTTATTTAGAAAATCATAAACAGCAATAATTATCTATAAGCCCCGAGTATCTGAAGAAAGCTGCATCAGAAATGCATGGCCTATTTTCACACATTCAGACTGTCTCTGCTCCATAGCATATGGATTTTGAAAACCTCTGCCATTCTGTTTAATTTGTCCAGCAGAGCCTGTTTTGTTGACCTTCAGGGCAGGTTGCAGGCTGGGCAGGGTGGAGCGGAGAATGTCTTATTTTCTGTGCCTTGGGAAGAAGGAGGGGAGGGGGTTACTTATTGCAGACATGAGGTCAACTTGAAATCTATAATAAATGCAGCTTTGCGAACAGCATTGTTAGTGTGCTTTGTCTGGAGTGGTCACAATGTAGCAGCTGGGCAAAGAGAGAAAGAGCAGACTGTGAGGTCACATAAAACTGGATTATGACAGTGAATCAACTGGCATTAGGAATAAGCTAATTAGAAAGGAAGAAGCTGCTTGTACACGCGTCTTGCTAATCAGTGATTATGGGAATGAAAATGTGGAGAAAATACATGACAGCTAAATGGGGTTTTAATAAAATATTAAAGAGACTAATCATCTCTTCCGCGGAGGAGCACAGGATTAAATGAGCACAAATACTGGTCAGATATGGCGAGTGAGCCTAGTCCCCAAGCCTGCAGAGGGTCCTTTGTGACAACATAGCATGGTGGGCTCCTGTGGGGTTCGGGAGGGACTGATGGGATAGACTGTCAGTGTCAGGGAACAGCCACTTAAAGTGTCACTGGTCTCTGGGAAATCTGCACTATTCTGGGTGCAGCTCCCATCAGAGGCCATTGACAGAAAGAGCAGCAATGGCTTCCAATCTATAACTGATATCCCTGGGGACGGCTAGCGATCCACCAGCAAATTCCAGAGAGCCAATGGCAGCCCAGCCTGAGTGAGCCATCCTATCAAATGTAAGGAGAGGAGCAGGGGGATTAGTTCTCTGCACAAATGTCCCAACTATAGGGATGGATCCAGATTTCCCTGAGTCTTGGGACATCTATGCAATTGTTATTCTGGCCTCTATCCTTTCAACATGGCTACAAACCTCTCCCCTGAGGGAATGATGCCTTAAATACAGCATGCAGTAAATTGTAAAAATGTCCCCTTCATGAGTGTGTTTTTCAGTGGAAGGGAGTGGGAGGGTCATACATATTCTAAAGTGAGGTACTGTTTCTTTAAAGATTTCTCCCAAGCTGTAATATAATGCCACGTCCATGGATATGACAGTATTTGACCACTTAACAAGAGTAGAATTCAAACCTCTATCAAATATAATCCAGTAATAACATGTTGTTGGCATCAGCAAAGGTAGTAAAATTTACAGTGAAAATTAAATGGTTCAACTTAACTTTAAAGTTGAGCATTCAAAGCTACATGTTTGAGAGTTCAGTTGCATACCCTGTCTCACCAATAACAAGCACTGACCATGGAGAGAACTGATGCCGGCAGTTCTGATGCTGTTCACAAACCACTTGAGCCACATTCTTATGGTTTACAACGTCAGCCAAGGCCCAGGAGTGTATCCACTCCAGGGGCCATCTGTTATCCCTTGTGTAACAGCCATTGTTAACTCATTGTCACTGGGAAATCATTTACTTGATATCTTTAGCTGGCTATCATCATTGGGCAAAAAGAAAATTGGTCCTTAAACATAAGACTGTTTCCAAAGCTTGATTACTCTACCACGTGCCTTCCAATCTATTCTATTTGTGATTTAAAAAGAAGATTTTTATGGGGTGAAATCAGTTTCTATTTCTCAATAGGCTTGTTTATGGCATTTTGATAGTCTTAGCAAAAACAAAATAGTTTGGATTGGTAAAAGTATAAAGTCAGTCTTTCCTGAATTCTGATCACAGCAGCTAGGAAAGTTAAAAAAACAGCCACACTATAGACGGATTTGGAATAAGTGCTCTCTTATTTACTGTACATCTTCATTACCCCACTGAAAAGCATTCAAGATTATTGTAACCATTTTAATTTTGGCATACTTGATTATATTCAGTGGCCCTGATCCTGCAAACACTTACATATGTGAGCAGCCCTGTTTGTTTCGGTTCAACTACCTCACATGTAGGACCAGAGACATAGATGTAAAATGCCTTTGGAATGTGTAAGTTGTGAAAATGAGAAGTCACAATGTCAACAAAAGCTGAAGTTTGATTGACTCCTATCAGTTATTGGTTGAACTATACATCACTAAAGGAGTATGAGATGATGCACAAACTACATTTCCACTAACATACAGCAGTGTTTGTAAATAGAAGGGTACAACAGCAATACCTGGTTAAAATGTAACTGAGATTCCCCAGCACCCATCAAAAACAAACAAACAGACAAGACAAAGCAAAATATTAATTTGAGCTGACCTTGCAGTATTCGACTTGCTTTCAAAACCATTTTTTGTTTTTAGAAAATACTGCGGGTTCTGTACTTTACGTGGTATTTCCAGCGGACACAGTTCTTCCTGTGGTATTAGACCTGGCACTGCCACAAGAACATTGCCCCTGATTGTCTCAAGGAAAACACCACAAAAAGGAACACTTTCCACAACTGATTTAAAACATCTAAAAGAAAAAAAAGTATCAGAATGAAAAGGAGAGAAAGGAAACTTAGAAAAACTGGAAATAAAGAAAGGGATGGTTAAAAAAATAAAAAGAATTTTTCGGAAGGTTTGTTTGTTTTTTGTTTTTTTAAGAGAGATTCCAGTCAGACTCAAAAGCTTTGCTCATTTTTAGTTAGTGGATTCAAGCCAGAGCCTGGCCTTGGCTCTGGCTCAATTCTTCTCTATAGCTTTGATTCATTGAAATCTAATTTGAAACAGGGGGAGGGGTGAAATGTTGACATTGCTGCTAGAGGGATGATGAGGAGAAGAGGGGGTGGTCATGCCCACCTCTTCCCTCTCATCCATTTTTTGGGGAGGAGGGTCTTTTGTTCCTGGAATCCATTCAGATTTCTTTCTTCCCAGGGAGAATTATCAGCTCCTGTAGCCTTTTCAGTTTTTGAGGGTGGTTTTTTTTTGTTTTTTTTTTTTTTTTTTTTTTGATGTGCCAAAGTAGAGTCAAGGGGGAAAAACTAGATCATATATAGATTTAATACATAGACCTCATAGATGTGCATAGATGATGTTCCATCAGAATCTAATGTTGAGATATGGATATATTCCATTCATTTAAAGGAAATTAAGTACTCATTTACATTTCCAATTTGACAGAAGAGAGACTGACATTTTCTATCTATCCACACAGCAAGTACAGTATCAGTGTCGGCAGTGCACGCTTCCCAGCACTGCTCTGGTAATGTGCCGCAACCCTGTCCCATAGGGGCCACCTCAATGGATGAGAGGGTTGCTCAGTTCCCAGATATAGTCAACCATGGACCTCTATGCAGAGACTCAACAAAGCTAATGCTGATGGTGGATGACTGCCTTATAGAAACCGGTCTAATTTATTGCACATATGCTACACCAGTCAGGCAGTAACATACTCCTAAACTGAGCTAAATCTAAAGCAATGCTCTAAAACCAGCACCTTTCATTAATCCAATTAGTTACCTGAGTTCCCCAATCCCTCTGAATTTTAAAAAAAATTATACAGAGACAGAATTTTTCCACGCAAAATGGGTGTGGCTCAAGAAGACCACCTTCTGAGTGGCAGGGGAAAAGAGACAGCTAGGAAACAGATGGATAATGTGAGCTGCTATGATCATTTTACTACTAAAAAATAAGTGTTCTCAAGCAACACACTTTTGGGAAATCTATACTGATTTCTCTAACAATGCTAGAAGGTCTTGTGGCTAAAAGTTGTCAGTATAGTACTTGCAGGGTGGAGTGGAACTTGCCATAATCCAGTAGCTGCACCTAGTGACAAGAATATTACTGGCACCAGTGAAATTAGAGACTGTGGGTTAGAGCCTCAGATAGGCTCATATCTGCTTGGCAGGCCTGAAAGAGGGAACAGTCCCCAACTTTCCACCCCCTTGATCAAGAAGCAATGAGGAGCCAGTCTGGCCAGTGCAACCACAGGACTGCTCTAACTTGTATCACTCTGAGCATTGTTCCACTGGCCCAAGATTGCCACAACGTAGCATGCTCTGGCCATCTCTCTCTCCCCACCTCTGGCACGTCACTTCCACAGGAAGCCAGAGTGGGAGTGGCTGACACAGAATGGTCTGTACTGACCTTATACATCTAGGGATTTCCCTATGCAAGGAAATTCCCTGTTAAAGCAGCTTTCCCTCTGCCTTTACACTGTGGGTACAGTGCAAAAGGGGCAGAGCTAGGAGCCATGGATATGGAGGATGACTTCTCTTCCCTTAAGACAAATGATTTATAAATCTTTTCAGCCTCATTCCTCAACACATGAATTAATAAGCTGACCTGTATTTTGCTGCTCTCTGGAGTAAGTGTCACTGCTGTTCAAAATCTGGTCAAGCTCCTTCCTCTCATGCCAGTCTTTGGGCTTACCAGACTAAATGTCTTGCAGAAGTTTGGCATTTGCTTTTCCTCCTATTTATACTGGTTCAAAATGAGTTGGCTTCTGACACCATATCGCAGGACAATGGCAAAGAACCACAGAAAACAACTTTCACACTGAGCAAGGGATTTTATCAGAATAATACTATTATCCCTAAACCTACGGCAACCCATTGCTCTGCTTCACTGTACAGCTTCTATTTAGAACTTTCTACAACCCCTCTCTGACCTGCCTTCCTGCTATATTTTTAAAGAAACAGTACTCATATTCTCCACTCCTGAGAGTAAAATATTCCAAGAGTGTCTGTATAAAAGACTAGTGAGTAAAAATAACAAAGGCAACAATCATATTACAGAATAGCAAAATGGTGAGAGACCACCACACCGAAGAGATAACTAAGCGACAACCTTTTTGTTTTGAAATCTATGAGGAATAAAAATATCACAAACCAATAAACGAGTATAAATTCAATCTAGACAAAAATTAATTATCTAGTTTGAGGGAGAGTTGGAACCTGGAAAGAAGTTTTGAAACATCATTTGGCCAAAAATTGATTCACACTTCAAGGCTATATTACAAGTAGCAGTCCTTTGTAAAGATGTGTTAGGAACCCCATATTGTTACCCTGCTAATCTCCTGAATAAAAACAAGAAGATGTGAGTAACAGTAGGGAGAAATTAGTATTGGGGAAATTAAGTTTAAATTTTGTAATGACCCAACCACTCCCGGTCTTTATTCAGGCCTAATCTGATGGTATCTAGTTTGCAAATTAATTCCAGTTCTATAGAGTCACACTGGAGTCTGTTTTTGAAGTTTTTTTGTTGAAGAATTGCCACTTTGAGGTCTGTTATTGAGTGACCAGAGAGGTTGAAGTGTTCTCCTACTGGTTTTTGAATGTTATGATTCCTGATGTCAGATTTGTGTCCATTTATTCTTTTCTTGTCAACTGTCTGTAATGGGCCACTCTCTTACCACTTCAAAAGTTATTTTTCCTCCCTTGGTATCCTGCTGTTAATTGATTTATCTCGTTAGATTGACCTAACACTTGGTGAAGCACCCTCATCCTTTCATGTATTTATACGTGCTCCTGTATTTTTTACTTCATACATCTGATGAAGTGGGTTCTAGGCCATGAAAGCTTATGCCCAAATAAATTTGTTAATCTCTAAGGTGCCACAAGGACTCCCCATTTTTTGTTGCTGATACAGACAAACACTGCTACCACTGAAACTGAGAAAGATATTCAGTCAGCCATTTAAACAGCTTCTTTGGAGATAGGGTAGATCAGGGGTCGGCAACGTTCGGCACACGGCTCACCAGGGTAAGCACCCTGGCGGGCCGGGCCAGTTTTATTTACCTGCTGACGCAGCAGGTTCGGCTGATTGCGGCCCCCACTGGCTGCGGTTCGCCGTCCCAGGCCAATGGGGGCGGTGAGAAGCCGTGGCCAGCACATCGCTCGCCCGCGCCGCTTCTTGCCGCCCTCAGTGGCCCGGGACGGTGAACCGCGGCCAGCAGGGGCCGCGATCGGCCGAACCTGCCACGTCAGCAGGTAAATAAAACTGGCCCGGCCCACCAAGGTGCTTACCCTGGCGAGCTGCATGCCGAACGTTGCCGACCCCTGGGGTAGATCAAGCTACGATGGTCAAAAGAAACAAAGGTAAATGCACCTTCAGAGCCAGTGCTAGCCCATTGGAGGCCGTAAGCAGGAATATTTGCCCTCTCCCCCTACTAAAACAGGCAAGTGCTGATCATAAAAAGTGAATAGGGGGCCCCCTTGAGCTGCTTGGGGCCCTAAGCAATTGCTTAGTTGGCTTATGTCTAGCACCAGCTCTGCACCCTCCTAAGGAGAGCTGTACAAATAATCATTTTTTTGGTTTAGTGGCCCAACCAAATATAATCAGGGAAAAAACTGACAATTCATTTGAAGGTTGTTTTTTTAAACAACATTTAAGGAAATTTCTAAACAAAACCTCTTTCTGAAATTAAGAATAAATGTTTCATTTCAGAAATGTCAACGCAAACAATTTCAACAGTCACAATTTTAAAAAATTATTTGAGCAAAACAATTAAAAAATCAACCCAAATTCACGAACTGTTTCAGTCAACTCGAATCCGCATTTTTCAGTGAAAAAATTATTTGCATAGTTCTATTCTTAAGAGCCTCCAACTGCTCCGACAAAAAGCCAAAGGGTCAAAAATTGACATGATGATTAATTAAATAAGGCAGAATTCAGATAACATGTTTGTGCAGAATAGGAAGTTTTCTTACATAGGGTGACCACCCCATCTTCAAAAAAACCTCAAAGTAGAGTTAATTAACCTTAGAGCCTTGAGCTCATTCATTCCAGAAACACCTTCCATGGAAGAAATCTGAGGTTAACAGGAGGTTTTTATCAACTTCATTGATACTTCATTAACATCCTATTAAAGTAGGGGCGTCTTCATGCACAGGAAAGGGATCTTTTTCATTATCCTGATTTTCAGAGTTGAGCAGAAGCCAGTCTACCTTTATGATCATGAGAAGCCAAAATAAATTAGCAGCCAAATGAATTCTGAAGGATGAGGTTAGTAAGACAGAGATAGGAGAAGAAGGTACTTATGATGTTTGTGTATGGAACAAGTGATAGGAGCTACTTGGGCAACAGACAACAAACCTTTAACATTTACAGTTATATATCTTTCCTGAACAACTTGGAAGACTCTGAGCACTACATACTTCTGTGGTGATCAGTAAAATGTCTCAGCTACCACCACCACCACCACCTCTTGATCATTACTGGAGTTTGAAAAAAGTTTCAGGAGATTGTTCATAATTCTTTTTCCTATTTTCATTGAAATTTCATTTGGATGGAAATGTTCTGACCAGACCTGCTATCCCAGACACCATGCTGACAGCAAACAACTCCCAAGATCTGGGCCTAAAGGTGCTCTGGAGCTGTATGATGCAAATGCAAGGAGATCCTCGGTGTTGGATTTAGCCACTGCCACTTCCAATGAGAGTCAGATATGCCTCAGGCAATAAGGGACTCTTAGGATCAAGGATATCAGAGGGATTGAGGGAAAGGTGTGCACAAAAGTCCTTCTTGGGGAAAATGGAGAAGGCATTAGTCACCACCACAGCTTGAGTGCAGTTTATTATTAACTTTGTATTCAGAGGTGTGTCAAAGAGGGCCATATGGAACATGTCTCCATTCAAAACACTGGTGACTCTGCGTCGACATCTGCTTCCAAGTCTGCTCCACTGACAATACACCACCACAATGCCCTTGCTCAGGGCTCATAGTAAAACCATGGAAGGTAAATAAAGGCTTCATGAAGCACTGAATCCAATCTATATTATGTGACAGCAGACTACTGCTTCAAAAACAAAGAAACAAAACCCCAAACACAAAACACACACACACACACACACACACACACACACACAAAACCACAGCCTGACACGGCTGAAGGTAGAAAAAGTAAAGGAAAAGCTTGAGAAAAAGAGCCAGCAGCTGGACATGGACTCTGAGTGACACACAGGCAGTGATGAACTGGAAATCCTCCCTGATATTTGGGGTGAAGAAGGGACATGACAGAACAGGCAGTAAAGGCTGCTATACTCCATTTGACGGTGAGGTGCTTAAAACCTCTGAAGCCATGAAAGTTCCTTCCAGGCACACAACAAAAACCCAGCAGTTGGAGCGCTTTTATAACGAGAAGAAGGATTTTAACCTGGCTTTAACAAATCCTAGGCTCTACCACTATTAAAACAATGAGGAGCCGGGTGGTACCTTAAAGGCGAACAGATTTATTTGGGCATAAGCTTTTGTGGGACTCCTCGTTTTTGTGGATACAGACTAACCCAGCTACCCCTCTGATACTTACCACTATTAAGTAGCATTTAGACTTGGTGAAGAGACTCCTCTTACTGTTTTTCAGAAGCTTGTAATCCAGCCACTGAACTACCCTGCACCTCTTGACATCTTAGCTTTGCAGTGACCACGGCTATATATTCTGTACAAGCACCAATTGTATACAATCCCACCAATCCCCTTTGTGGATGGAGTTGTTTAATTATGAATATCCTTGATAGAGTATAAGAGATAGTAATTATTATTAAAAACACCACAAACTATTGCAGGAAAAATTCATGGTTGAAATTCCTATGTACCATGTATGACAATACAGAAGATGACTCAGTAAAACATAACACTCGAGAGAAAGAACTGTTTTTGTCCTACCAAGGCCTGAAGTATCTTTGTTGTTTACTCAGAATTTGTACTGATGTTAGCGGATATGTCTACACTGCAGCTGGGAGCGTGCTCCCAGCCTGGGTAGACAAACATGCATTAGCATGCTAAAAAGATAGCAGTGGGGACTGCAGCAAGGGCAGGCCAGCCGCCTGAGCATGGACCCCAGGGGCTGGGTGGGCTTGTATTCAGGCAGCTAGTCTGTGCTTCCACCCATGCTGCGCCATCCACACTGCTATTTTTAGCACACTAGCTTGAGCAGAGCTATCATGTGTCTACATGGGCTGGGACGCTTGCTCCCAGCTGCAATACAGGCATGGCATTAGATTCAAGACTTAGGTGAATTTAGGGCTGATTCAAAAGTGAACAACATGTAAGCCATATAACTGGAATGACCTAACTGAACATATATAGGACCCAACTTTTAAAGGCATTTAGGCATAGAAAGACATTTTCAAAGTGCCTGAGCACCTAAATTCCATGGGCAATGCCTATGTACCAGATAAGCACTTTTGAACATCCTACTAGGCCCCTACCTGGAATTTAGGCACCTAAATACCTTTCAATATCTGGCCCTTAGTGCCTCAAAGCATTACAATGTAATTTGGGAAAGGATGTTTGATTTCTGTGTGTTTCAATTGACTGAAATCCTTTTCTTGTCCTCTGATGATGAAAATCCTAATTGAAACATATACATTAAAAAACCCAAAGAAGGAATTCTATTGACATCAGTCAAATGAGAGGCGAATCAGGCCTGGTATCTAGAGATAGAATTCTCTACCTGTCAGAAGAACAGTAATAGGTTATGGCACACTTCGGTTAACATTTCTGAAATATGTTTAGTTCGATTTTAAAATCTATAGGAGAGTGCTTCCCATCAGCTCAAGAATGGCCATACTGGGTAAGACCAACGGTCCATCTAGCCCAGTATCCTCTCTTCCAACAGTGGCCAATGCCAGGTGCCCCAGAGGGAATGAACAGAACAGGTAATCATCAAGTGATCCATCCCCTGTTGCCCATTCCCAGCTTCTGGGAAATAGAGGCTAGGGACACCATCACTGCCCATCCTGGTTAATAGCCATTGATGGACCTATCCTCCGTGAATTCATCTAGTTCTTTTTTGAAGCCAGTTATAGTCTTGGCCTTCACAACATCCTCTGGCAAGGAGTTCCACTGGTTGACTGTGCATTGTGTGAAAAAAATACTTCCTTTTGTTTGTTTTAAATCTGCTGCCTATTAATTTCATTTGGTGACCCCTAGTTCTTGTATTATGAGAAGCAGTAAATAACACTTCCTTATTTACTTTCTCCACACCAGTCATGATTTTACAGATCTCTACCCTATTCCCCCTCTGTCATCTTTTTTCCAAGCTGAAAAGACCCAGTCTTATTAATCTCTCCTCCTATGGCAGATGCTCCATGCTCCTAATCCTTTTTGTTGCCCTATTCTAAACTTTTTCCAATTCCATTACATCTTTTTTTAGATGGGGCAACCACATCTGCACACAGTATTTAAGATGTGGGCATACCATGGATTTATATAGAGGTAATATGATATTTTCTTATCTATCCCTTTCTTAATGATTCCCAACATTCTGTTCACTTTTTTGACTGCCGCTGCATATTGAGCAGATGTTTTCAGATCATATCCACAATAACTCGAAGATCTCTTTCTTGAGTGGTAAAAGCTAATTTAGACCCCATCATTTCATATGTATAGTTGGGATTATGTTTTCCCGTGTGTATTACTTTGCATTTATCAACATTGAATTTCATCTGCCATTTTGTTGCTCAGTCACCCAGTTTTGAGAGATCCTTTTGTAGGTCTTCGCAGTCTGCTTGGGACTTAACTATCTTGAGTAGTTTTGTACCATCTGCAAATTTTGCCACCTCACTGTTTACCCCTTTTTCTAGATAATTTATGAATATGTTGAATAAGACTGGACCCAGCATGGACCTCTGGGGGACACCACTATTTACCTCTCTCCATTCTGAAAACTGACCATTTATTCCCTACTCTTTGTTTCCTATCTTTTAACCAGTTACCAATCCATGAGAGGACCTTCCCTCTTATCCCATGACTGCTTACTTTGCTTAGTAGCCTTTGGTGACGGACCTTGTCAAAGGCTTTCTGAAAATCTAAATATACTATATCCACTGGATTCCCCTTGTCCACCTGCTTATTGATCCCCCCCCAAATAACTCCATTGTACAAAGCAGGAGATGTCTGCTCTTTACCACTAAACAAACATATGCTGATAAAACTTTAAGGTACTTTAAAGATACTCTACAGTGTGCTGGGGTTCTTATCTTGACCAGCCCCAATAGTGAATATTAGGACTCTGCAGCAATGCTGCCCAGTTCCTGCTGACTCATTGCAATTATCAAGACCCTTCAGGGTAGAGTAGAAAAAGATTAAGTTAATGAGGCGAAGCCATAGCCCTGGCTAATGTTATAAAAGCATAATTCTTAGACCTGAGATCTAGGGTAGAAAACTGGAGGCAATGAGTAAAGATACATTTTAAAAAAAAAGTCTATTTCTTTGTTTTGAATTGTCAGACAGCAGCCATTTGGGCTCTTTGGGTTACAACCTCCTCATTCCAACAGATGGCATCACATCTCAGGCTCAAAATCTGCGGGTTGAGAGAATTCCCCACTTTATTAAATGGAGTCCAAAAAACACACGCATTCTCAAGCAACTTGCTAGCAGAGAGGAGTATCATAAGAAAGGCAATTAGTTCAAAGTACATGAGTAGTTCTAGAATGGAAATTTACAGATAATTTAAAGATATATAATTCTGCCCTCATGTACATTAGAATATTTCTAAACTAATAAACAGTCTTGGGTGAGAAGCAATGGGCTAAGCAATCTGTCTGCTTAACTTGTATCCAATCAATTTTAGTTTTACGTGTATCAATGGCCTGATGGCTGATACAGGAAAAAGCATGGATACCAATTTTCAAAGGGGTCCACTGTTTGGAGTGCCTTTATTTTTGGAAGGTCTGGGGCCTGACTTTCAGAAGTGCTGAGCTCCCCTGCTTCCAAAAGAAGTCAAAGTGGGTGCTCAGCACCTTTGAAAAACATGTCCTCGGTGACTCAAGTTGGACTTCCAAAATTGGCAGACACTTTTGAAAATTTGAGCCTCCCTAGTTCGGCAAATAATGGGAATTTTTTTGTCTGATCTGCTTACTTTGGTTTTCTAGTGAGCTCTAAAGGAGAAGGCGCATCTCTCAGTAGTGCAGAGCTCAGAAGACAAGGTCTGGTTGGATCGAGTAAATTATTGAACATAATGTATATTTTGAAATAACTGATTTTGACATGGTTAATTTTTAAAAAACTGTATTTATTTATTTATTTAGCGGTGGTGAGGTGTGTGCATAATCACTGGCATTTGGAGCGGCTTGTGTCCCCCATCCATGTCCATTCCAGGAAAGGCTAATCTAGATGTGTTCTGACTAGGGCCTCCATTCCAGCAAGCTGCCATTTTTTACCCACTTTATACTCCCATCTCATAATGTCCTCTCTCTAGCAGGTGGCAACCTTTCCTCCCTTTGAACACGAGTGTTTCTACAGGATGAGAAACTTGAGCTGGTTCCTGTACTCAGCTTTACTGAGTCAACAAACATTACATTGTTGCCTAGTTGCTGGGCTGGCCATTTGAATCTCTGAATCTAGTACTATCATGTTGCTTCTCTTCAGTCACTTGCATACAATTACATAACTGGAGGGAAATCTATAGAAACCATATGTGACTTTAGCTTACAATGTGAGAAGTGGTTTCTTATCATTCTGAATATTTGCACAAATTTCCTGAAGACTTGTGTGCAGGACTGAAGTCTTTTGCATGATCTAGCTGGATTTCATTCAGCAATGTCCCGGACCATGATAGAAAAAGAGCAAAGTTTCTTTTAAAAAATATTGATTTTAACTCTTAAACCAGGCTTAACTTGGTCAGGCTGGGAATTTAGGGCTTCTTCAGAAGAAGTGAGATTTTATAATTTTGACACTAAAACCAAACAAGCTTTTTATTATGATTAGAAGATGAAAGTACAACCTTTGTGGTGTTTACCATCTCTGTATTACAAAGAATAATAGCGAAATTTACAGCTTACTGTTAATGACCTACTGTTGCTACCCTCATCTAGCACATGAATCAATCTTCTGCTGGTGGCATTTGACTCAGATGATGAAAATGAACATGTGTCAGTCCGCACTGCTTTGGATTGTTATCAAGCAGAATCCATCATCAGCATGGACACATGTCCCCTGGAAGGTGGTTGAAGCATGAAGGGACATATGAATCTTTAACACATCTGGCATGTAAATATCTTGCAACACCAGCTACAACAGGGCCATGAGAACGCCTGTTCTCACTTTCAGGTGACATTGTAAACAAGAAGCTGCAGTATTATCTCCTGCAAATGTAAACAAACTTGTTTGTCTGAGCAATTGGCTGAACAAGAAGTAGGACTGAGTGGACTTGCAGGCTCTAAAATTTTACATTGTTTTATTTTTGAATGCAGAGGTTTTTTTTACATAATTCTATATTTGTAGAGATTGCACTACAGTATTTGTATTAGGTGAATTGAAAAATACTCTTTCTTTTGTTTTTTTACAGTGCAAGTACTTGTAATCAAAAATAAATATAAAGTGAGTACTGTAGACTTTGTATTCTATGTTGTAACTGAAATCAATATATTCAAAAATGTAGAAAACATCCAAAAATATTTAAATAAATAGTATTCTATTATTAATCACGCTTAATTTTTTTTAATCGCTTGACAGCCCTAATTTTTATCAGTGAAGGCCAGACCAGAGAAGAGCACCCTGCTCTTACAGTGGAAAGCGATGAGTGGTGTGTGGTTCTTTTGGACTGGCCCCTGAGAAAGTTCCCCTCCTGCACAAAGAAGCTGTACCCTTCATGAAGTCATAGAGTTTAAGGCCAGAAGTGACCATTTGATCACCTAGTCTAACTCCTGTGTAACACAGGCCATTAAATTTCACCCAGTTAGCCTGTATTGAGCCCAATAACTTGTGTTTGACTAAAGCAGGGGTTGGCAACCTTTCGGAAGTGGTGTGCCGAGTCTTCATTTATTCACTCTAATTTAAGGTTTCACGTGCCAGTAATATATTTTAACGTTTTTAGAAGGTCTCTTTCTATCTATAAGTCTATAATATATAACTAAACTATTGTTGTATGTAAAGTAAATAAGGTTTTTAAAATGTTTAAGAAGCTTCATTTAAAATTACATTAAAATGCAGAGCGCCCCAGACCGGTGGCCAGGACCCGGGCAGTGTGAGCGCCACTGAAAATCAGCTTGTGTGCCGCCTTCGGCACGCGTGCCATAGGTTGCCTATCCCTGGACTAAAGCATAACTTGGGTTTGGTAAAGCATATCTTCCAGAAAAATATCATGATCTGAAGACATCAATAGCTAGAGAATCCACCACTTCCCTTGGTAGTTGTTCCCATGGTTAATCATCTTCACAGTTAAAAACATGTGCTTAATTTCTAATTTGAATTTGGCTGGCTTCTGCTTCCAACTATTGGTCCTTTTATGCCTTTCTCCATTGGATTAAAGAGCCCTTTAATACTCGGCATTTTCTCCCTGTGAAGGTATTTGTTGCAGTATACAAGCTCACTGTGAACGAAACACAATACATGCTCTGATATTCCTAGTTTCAAATTACTCCTCAGTGTCAATCTGCAATACTCAAGGGTCTTTCACTGGATAAATTATAGCAAATGTGATGCTCCATTGTTTGAAGTGATCACAATTACCATACGGGCCCAAAGCAAAGCAGAAGATTCCAAAAATGCTTCATCAGTCATATGAAGAAATCAGAATAGTCTGGTAACACAACAGACTACGTTACATCCCTTATTTGGTCCCAAGAAAGTGGGGGAGGTAGTTATTTTTTAAGTACAGGAACAACCCAGGACTTTAGGCCTTAGAATTTATTATAGCACTATATCCCAACTGTAGAACAGCAGGGAAGAACAGTTTATCTGTAGGTGGGTTTTGCCACATTGTGGCTACCTCATAAAATGTCTTGTTCTCATAACTTGCTTTTCTGCTGTTAACAAGACTATTATTTCATTAGAAAATCTTATCTCCTTCTAAAGAGCTAGACAAAAATTCTACAAAGAGCTAGACAAAAATTCTACAAAGCTACAAAGGTTAGTAGAAGAGGAGCATTCTGCTCTGTCTTCCACAAGAAGCTGATCTGCAGCTGGTGTAAATTGTTACAGTCCTATTAAAGTCAATGGAGCTGTGACAATTTACCACAGCTGAGAATTTCTAAGAGTATTTGTAGGGTTTTCTGCAGCCTCCTCTGACATCAAAAACACACTGTAAATAAAGTAGAGTTGCTTGATACTAAGTTGCCCTCTTTTAAATCTAAAGTAAATCACTGAAGGGAAAAAGCAACCAGAAAAAAACAATATAAAACAAACAGTAAAACCATACAATCAATCCACTGGCAAAGAGAGCCAATAAAGATTATCCACAACAAGGTTGTAAAATGACTGCAAGATAAAAAGAATGATGCAGCATTTTGAACAACTGGCAGCTCATAAGTAGGGAGGTTGTAATAAGCTAACATTAATTCTTCTAGGGTTTTTTAATCATAATAGGCTTCAATTAATCATCCATGTATATACAGAGACTAGAAGATTTTTAAAAACCTTTAAAAATATTTGAAAAATAACTTGGACAACAAGGTTGCAACGAAACTATTGAATCACTGAGATTACCATGCTGTCAGCTGCAAATATCTATTAAATCCACTGAAAACATGCTCAGACAGCATTCTAAAAAGGGATCCAGCAGATCAGAAACAGTACTTTGATTTTTACTCAATCTAAGAACAAACAGCCATCAATTTTTACATGTTAGAAACACACATGTCCAAAATTACCTTTGTTTTCCACATTTGTGAAATATCACATTGTTTTTTCAAAGGAAAGAATTCAAGCCCAGAGAGAAACAACGTTACAAGTGTTGAGAGGGCAAGTGAAATATTTTCGTGTCAAAAAGGATGAAAGAGAGACCTCCACCTCTGTATCAGTCACTCAGCGTATCAGAAGTCCTTGGTTTCATGACATGGTGCAGAGTGGTAGCAAATGCATTTTATATATAAACCTGATATTATTGTATTAAAACATTTCCTGTCAACAACACAGTATATTATACAAATTTCTTCACATCATCCACTATAAAATTCAAGATCAAATTAGAGTGAGGATCAATTACTGGATGTCTTTCCAGAAGAGATTAGCAGTGGTTCAAACAAGATCTTTTCTAACTGAAACCATTTAAGTAAAGAAAGAGTGTATATAAAATTATGCCATATAACTGCAGTAAAACGGGAGCAATAATCTTTGACTGAAGTCAAAGGAACTATGACAATCTACACCAGCTGAGGAACTGCCCTTCAGAGTATTGCTAAATTCTCTCTGTAGCCTAGTGTACTGAATCTTACATCTCAGAAATCATTTACTCCAAATTGCACCTCACCCAGCCTCTTGAAACGGAAGGGGTAGAAAAGGTGACTGGTAACGGCAATGGATATGAAGCCAATCACCGGCTCATATTGAGCCCAACTGGTAGTGACTGAAGCTGGCTGTTCACAGTAACTTTTCTAATTAAGTTAATGGTCATAGTGGAGTTCTTAGTAGATGCATGCTCCCATTATGAAATCTCCCAACATCACTGGAACCTTGTTGGCAATCTCAGCTGAGAGGCCAAGGACTGAACAGTCTCTGAGGCCAAAGGACCCTCTCACACCTGGGTGTGGTCCCTTCTGGCCAGAGTTGAGGCACATTGTCCTGACAATGAGAGGAAGTTTCTGATGCTGCCAGCCATGTTGTGCCTGTTACAGGGATAAAGGATTTCAGTTTCCAGTGCTCCGTAAGCCAGTACAACTCTCCAGCACTCAAAAAATGTCCTGGGACAGTCTTTGAACGGGTAAGAAGGGATGCCAATGAGAACAGCAACTTTATTATGAGTATATTTTTAACAGAGAAAATTAACAGAACAAAAAGGAAGTCAGGAAGGAATATTAAAATGCTCCAAAATTAAATTTCCTGATTGTGTGACGGAGAAGGCTGGGTTTGCCAGTTAGCTCTTCATCCATTAATCAAAGTGATATGGGAATGATGAGGATGATGGGGTCTGCCTGAGGTACCCACACCACCTAGTGAAGAGGTAAATACAAGATATGTAGACTCTAGTGCTATGGAAATCCAGCCAGAATATACCCTAAATATTCATTTTTATAAAGCAAATTTCTTCCCAATAACACAACATGCATTTAGTGACATGCGTGTGATCTAATACATAGCAGTAATTAGAGGACTGTTGGCCCATCCAGTGATTAGGGTACTAGCCTAGGAGTTGGAAAACCAGGGATCAAGTCCTGCTCTACCCCAGACTTCCAGATACCTATTGGCCAGTCACTTACTCTCTCAATTCCCCATCTGAAGAATGGGGATAATAGCACTTCCCTACCTCACAGGGGTGTTGAGAGGATAAGTACCTTTACGATTATGAGGTGCTCAGGTTCTATGGTAATGGAAGATGTAGAACTAGAAAATTTATCAGATGCAGAAAAAATAAAGAGGCAGCAAATAAAACTGAAATAATGGCAAGATAAATGTATTAATCTTAAGAGCAAAGGACAATGAACATTAAACAATGATAAAAATTAAGAAACATAAGGAGTTGTAGTGGAGCCAAATCTAGCCCTAGAACTTAAAATGGAATATTCTTACAAATGTAAATCCCACTGCTTTATGGGAAATGTGGCTGTTTATAACGCCAATGGCACAAATGTGCTTAAGTGTAGAAGGCATTGTATACAAGACCTGTAACAACTGGATGCGGCTGCAGAATAATCTAGTGGTCTTGTGTGAATACTGGTCACATTAACAGATATAAATTTGGATATAAGAGAGCGATCTAGTTTTGTTTTTATTAAATTCTTATACCTTACTAGTACAACTCCCTCTCCTTCAATACTCCACATCAGTCGCATCTGATACATAAGATCACATTCACATTGGAATACTGTGAAAATTACCATTATGCTAAACACAGTTGAAATGAATAGGTGACAAATGTAGATGTCAAATAATGCTGTGAAACTAAATAGTACAAATCTAACTTGCTTGCTAATGGAAGTATGAAGAGACTTGTATGACCTTATACCTAGCAATTAAACAAGAAATAGTAATTAGCTTGGGGACAAGCTTAATTCTCATTGCAGAACTTCACCTTAATAGCTCATCATGGGTCATTTGAACTAAAAAAAACAAGCAGCTTACATTTTATCAATACATATTAATGACTATAAGCATCTACAGCTTTCATTAAAAACATTGAAATAATGATTTCTGTTTAAATAGCCAATTATTTTAAATGTGAAAAATATTTTCCAGTTTAAATACTATAACTTTCCACAATATAAGTCACTTGCATATTTTTTTTTTGCTTAAAAAATTAATTTTAGCTGAAGAATGGAAAGTTTTTAACTTGAAGTGCATTTCCCTCAATTCCTTTCATCCGTGTGATATGCATGTGTAAGGGAAAGTCAGTACAGAGAAAAATGGTGTGAAAGTAGCTAGCATTTTATAAAAATAGCTCTTTTTGGGGAATATAATTTATGCTACAGTTCTAAAACACAGGGAAGTTTAAGTTTCCTTGATACCTTCAGCTTTGCTCGTAAGCCAAAAGAACACGGTGTTAAATTCCACGTAAATATCGCACAAATCACAGTCTTTCGTGATATTCTTGAACTGTTTCAATAAGCCTTAGAGCTATCACACATTATCCCATGATTCAAAGCTTTAACCTTGAGGGAAAAATACACAAAACAGCTTCTGATTTTATTCTACTGAATACAGCATTGTAAATACTAGAACACTTATTTGATAAACATGATAGAATAGCCCTTTAAAGTGAGTACGCCTCATTTGCCATATTTATAGTATAGTAAATGGCCTCAGTGCAAACTATTTTAAAATGCAAAACACCACTAACTACGCTAATATTTTTACTGAATCTACTTGTAAGGGGTTTTTTGTTTGTTTGTTGCTTTGTTTTTGTTTTATGACACTATGGGGATGATAGTAGTTTTATGGAAAGGAATAATTTGTTTCCTATGCAGGAGGTACAGGGTCTTTAAAACTAAAATATTTGTTTTGGGTCATATACTGATATTAAGATTTTTTTTTACATCAAAGAAACTTGCTATGACTTAAAAATAACTCTAGCAATTTATAAAGTTCAGAAGGTGTGAAGTCTCCTCCTATTTCACAAAGAAAACTTAGGTGTGTGTACAAAAGCCCTCCCATCCACCCTAAATGTATCCAGTACCGGATGGCATAGATTTACAGTATATAGCAAACATTCCATAGGACACAACCTCTTTTCACAGCATTGAGCAAAAGATCTGGTTCATTGACAAAGATTCCAGTGTGTGAATATGCTGAGATACCTGCACACTTCAGAATATTTTTAGCCAGCATCCTCTGCCTCCCTTTTATAGGGAAAAGACTAGGGCAGTGGGGAGGGGGAAAAAAATCCCACGATTTTTCTCCTCCTATTATTTTGCTCCTCAATAAATTTCATGTTAGGACAAAATATACCATAAGCTACAGGAATCAAAACCTCAGCTTTCAGCCATGCCAGAAAGTACAAAATAGCAAATATCCCTAAAGACGACCTACAATAGTTATGATCAAGAAACGTACATATTTAAAACATACAGGGATGAACATATTGCTAATCTGATAGCATCGCTGTCAGGACACTTCTATGGTACGCAGAACTACTGACAAAGAAGAGAATCGCACACTCAAATATTTTGTAGAGCTCTATTCTTCCTGAAAATCTTTAACTGTTAGCCAAATCTTGAAGTCCTGACTCAGTCTATTGGGAAACTGTGGAGTCAAAACAGGCCGATGAGCCAACAGGACATAAGTGACACCCAACTCTACATTTCCTTGACATCAAATGTAATCAGCACCATCTCCCAGCTAAAGCTGAACGCAGGTAAGGCAGTGGCAATTCTGGCTGAAAATTGTAAACATTTCAGAGAACTTGCCTCTTCTATAACACCCCTCACTACCATGGGCTTCTGTCTTCTGATTAAGTCAGCCTGCAGACTTGGATTCCTCAATGCTACTAGACTGCCAGATACTCACAGGCAGCAGAACACACCCACTTCATCGCAGCTAGCCAGAGGACTGAGCCCGCAACCTACCAAAACCCAAACTAGCCCTCCTGATTCACACATTCATGACTGCTAGAGTTGGTTATTGCAATGCATAGACAGAGCTAGGAATGAATCTACATACCCCAAATGGCTCCAGCCACCACAAAAGGCAACAGCCAGCCTGCTTAGCAACACAGTCTCCATGAACACATCACCTCAGTGCTCTACTGCCACGCAACCTGTCTATTAAATAGAGTCCAGTACATGATATCTGTCCTGATACCCAACGCCTTCCATGAGATTTGCCCTAACTACCTGAAAAATCAACTCTGCATCCACGACCTACCAGGTCAGCTACATTCTATTAGAATCTTGAATGTGAGAACCCATATATGAGGTGGCTTGGGAGTGCAGGAGAAGGAACTGTCACAGGAGGAGAGAGACCTAGAACCAAGGGTTCTCACAACAAATTTTTCAGTGGCCTCAGAATGCGGCCACCAACTCTTGCTGGTGGCTGCTCTGACCATTTTTCCTAAAATATTTAATTAAATTTAGGAAAAACAAATAAATATGCCCAGATACATGTCCAAATCATTATAATCTATCTATGTAGGGATTTTTTTGCAGACTCAATAAATAAAAATATTGTACAGTTTTCTCTATTCTTTATTAGACCTAAACAGAACAGAAACACAAATAGGGTGCTTTGAACGTTCTTGGCATTTTTCTTATTGTTTCTTTTGCTTTTTTTGGTTGCTTTTTTTTAAAGACTTGCTAGCTAGTAAGTGTGCCGCTAAAAGTGATATTAACAAACATACAAATATCACTTTTCACAACAGATTTACTCAGCCCCGGCAAGTCCGGGGACAAATTAAGCCCTGGATGGGGAGGCAGATACAAAGACTGCAGGGGCCGGGGTGATGGGGTACAGGGGGAGGCAGCAGGGGTGTGGCTGAGGGGGAGTAGCGGGGGAGGGGCCGGGGTCTAGTTTCCCCAGCCAGGAGCTTAAGGGCCGGGCAGGATTGTCCTGCGGGCCAGAGTTTGCCCACCTCTGCTCTATTAGCATTCCACTGATGTCCGTGGAATGTCCACACAAAACTATACCTCCACTTGCAGAGAAGGTGTGTCCTCCCTGGGATACATGTGAAATGGTTGGCAGCAGATTTCAAAGGCCAGCTCTAAATACAAGTTCTCCCAGAAAATGGGAGCACAGGATTGAGAACACAGGTAATCTACCTCATCAGCAGACAGGTGGGTGCCACCAAGTCTTGAGACAATTTAATTAGTTTTTAATGCTGCGTGCAGGAGCTTCAAGCCAATGACATGGCCCTGCCCAAGCATTTATCTTAAGAAACTGTGAGAAATTTGTAAGTTAGTAAAAATACTGAAAAATTATATGTATATCGTTACATAGCAACAGTCTTTTTGTAATGTGTTTGTACAGCTTCTGTCACATTGGGGTTCTGGTCAATCACTGGAACTCCTCGGCATTACTGCAGTACAAATAATTTATGATATAGACGACTGCTACACCTGGAAAATCGGCTACAGATTTTTTAGGTTCACTTTCATTAAAAGAGAGATCCATTTAGATTGAGACACAGCATTAGAATGAGAGTGCAGGAGCAGTTTATATAGGTAAGGAGATCTTATCTTAGTGACATTACAATTCACGGAAAATATGTAAATATATCAATTTACCAAGTGCATACAAAACCATTTCATGATTACATTAGATAATTATACACCTGATATCTCGTACAACAAATACAAGTGATATAAGCTCTGAAAATTGCATGAAACAAGGCACTGCTTTTTTGCCAAATCAGTTGGTAAACTGACTCAACAAGCCTTATCTCACTCTTATCAGACCACCTGTCTTTGCCCCTTTAATGTTAGGCTTAAAAGAGGAAATGAGCACTTAACTGATAGTGCTTCTTCAAAGAAAAGATTTGCTTCAGTTACCTTTGCGTTTTTTTAATAAGATTGTTTAGTCAAAGCTTGGCATCAATTCATGGTGTGCACCGTGTCAGAGCTTTCCCAAGCCATCAGTAGTTTGAGCCAGAACCAGTGAGAGTGTTCCTGGTTGGCATATAATTTTGGGGAAGACATTTACCTTCATTAGTTTGTCTGGGAAGAGAGGGAGTTAATGGAACGAGTTAAGTAACTGCTTTTATAATGTAGGAAAGAACTCACAGTGGTAGTGGCCATTTAAAATGTACAGCAACCAAGAGTGCTCTGTAATCAGATATATCTTCCCACATTTATGTTCCATCCAAAATACTCTCTTTTCTTACTGTTTTCCCTCTACATTCTGATTGCTGTGACATCTTGTGAGGGCTGTCTGCAGGCAATTCTTTGCAATTCTGCCAAAACTAAAGTGATGAGGAGCAGAGCAGACTGCAAATACACTAGCATTTTAAGCATGAATAGGGTGTCTTTGAAGTGGCCCTTGGGCGCAGACGCTCCATAATTTATCATTATATCGTTGGACTGAAGAGATCAGCAAGACACTGTACTATGTGGCAATGTAGCTCGTTTGGCTTTTGTTTGTTTAAAGAGCATTTCAAATATTTTTATTGGTATTTTCTATTCGTCTCCAGCTCTTAGATTTTTTTTATTACCTTGTCTGTGTGTTCAGCATACTCATTTTTGACAATCAGAACATCTAGAAGCGTAAATAAAATTCCAACAGAACTGGCAACGTTTTCTAACTTAAAACGATTTTCTGACTTAAAGCTGCTTCCACCACCACATGCTAATCTCCAGCTACAACTTAAAAAAAAAAAAAAAAAAGTTATGAGCCTATACTCTATTATTTTTGAGTCCATATTTATGATCTTGGGATTGATTGACTAAAAATACACTACTCAAGTGTTTTAGACTGTTAATCAAAATATGGTTCTTCCAAGTTCTCCCTTAAGGGCCAGCTTGTTCCCATTGAAATCAATGGCAAAACTCCCAGTCACTTATAGGGCCAGGATTATAACATGAAATAAGCAGTACTGACATTACCTTGTTGCAGGATGTAGAAGATATGCCAATGCTGGTGTTTGGGTGGGAAAAATGACAATAAACCCTACCGCCCTCCCCCAATGGGACCATATTGTATGCTTGAACTGTAATGTTTTCTTCCTCTTTGCCCTTACTCACCCTATCCCCACTCCCTTCTTTCCCCAGAATTAGTGAGAACTTGGTGTCTGGAACAGCCCCTATAGTCTCCCTTTTGTAATCTGGTGCATCATCCTGTCTTCCAAAGCTATGGCACAAAATGAACAAAAAGACATTTTCTCACTTACAAATTAACTACTCCAGGCAGGCAGTCCTAGCATTAAGTCCTTGCGGATTTAATCCCTCTGAAGGAGATCTCAAAAGCAGAAAAGATTCAAACACTGAATGGCACCCTCCACATGTTTTCTTCTCATTCAAGAAAGGAAAAAGTGTGAAGTGGAGCTCAGAGAAAATCAGTTTGTAGGAAGCAACACGTCCCTTTTGCTCCTATCAATACATCAATCAGGGTGTTATGGTCCTACAAGTACAGCAGGCAGGAGAAAACAAAACAAGAATCACAGACCACTACGGAATGAAAAAAGAAACAAAGTTCCCGCAACAGACACAAGAGCGACCCATCAGGATGCTGAGTGCCTCCCTAAGAGGTGCTAGAGATGAGGTTACTTGACACGCCGCAGGAGGCCTTCAGCACCCGGCAGGATCCGGCACTTAAAGAGAAGAGATTTCTCAGACTCAAAATAGATTTGACTCTTCCGAAAGTCCAGAACAAATGAAGTCATCGTATATAAATTCTTCTGCCTCATGAATGTGTCTCTTGAACTCTGCACTGGTGCTAGGCGGCCTAACTATCAAGAGCAAACACTTATCTTCCCTTAACCTAAAATGCTGATTACAGATCAGACAAAGACTCCTGGAGCATTTCAGGCACTGATATTTTACAACTCCTCATCGAGTGAGACGTGCTGTACTTGTGACAGTCTCTAATTTTCTTGCGATAGAACACAAATGGCCATTTTGATTAGGCACAATACACTCTCTAATTATCTGGTTTAATTCTCAGCGAGGGACTCTGATGTCCAGATTATAATGGAATTTAGAGTTCCCATTCAGCATGAATTTAGTGCCTATTTCTGTCAAAATGCATTCCACATTTAGAAGTGCATAGCATAACATACCAACTTGGAAATTAATTATTTCAATGATCACAGGCTGCACTGGAAGGAGGAAAAAGTTGTAAAAGCATTCAGACACCGCCAATAGCTTGTATTAATGAAGTTAGAAGGAGCCCTAAGAAACATAACAATGTGTACGAAGCTCAGAACACCACAGCAGCATTCCTTCCAAAGCGTCACAGGTTGTTGGCCCCACCATACTTTCAGTCTCTACTCCTTGGCATTCCACAGTACGTCTGTTAGTCTACAAGGTGCCACAGGACTCTTTGTCGCTTTTTACATTCTGGCAGTGCTTTCCCCATATTTACTTAATCCTGCAATAATTCCAGAACAAACAACTTGGAGGCCTTTTGTCTTTTAAAATGTCCAAACGTCTCTTAATTTTTAGACAGGCACCTTAGACTTGCCCTTTTTCCTTTCCCAAAGCTTGAGGCAGACTCTGCAACTAGTGTAAAAGCCTATCCTTAAGAAATACAGTTAAGCTTTCCCACACACAACCTGGGCATTAGTCTCATTATGTTTTTACACCAGTATCCTAGTTTGGAAAGGGAGGGAGAAGATTTTGTTTGTAAAAAAGAAAAATAAATCCATCTAGCTGTAGAACTTATTCTGAAATATTCTCAGATACGTGGGCCAAAGAATTCCTCCCTGGTTTAACTCCACTGGAGCAATATCCAGTAACCTAAGGGCACGTCTTCACTACCCGCCGGATTGGCGGGTAGCGATCGATCTATCGGGGATCGATTTATCGCGTCTAGTGTAGACGCGATAAAATCGATCCCCGATGGCTCTGCCGTCGACTCCAGAAATCCACTGCAGCAAGAGGCAGAAGCAGAATCGACAGGGAGTGGCAGCGGCCGACTCGCCTCCATCCTCACTGCCAGGTAAGTCAACCTAAAATACGCAACTTCAGCTACGCTATTCACGTAGCTGAAGTTGCATATCTTAGGTCGACCCCCCCCTTCCCCCCATAGTGTAGACCTAGCCTAAGAAGCAGTATCAATTAACCTAGGGATATAGGGCCTGATCCATAAGCCACCGAAGTGAATAGAAATACTCCCATTTACTTCAGCGGGTTATAGATCAGGAAATAAATAAAAGGGAAATTAGATGGGCTAAAATGGATCTCAAATAGCTAAAAGTGTAAAAACGAACAAGAGATTCCCCAAATCATCACAAAAGCACATTGGGGAGAAAAAAATAAATTATTCATATGCCTTACAAGGGTCTAAAATAACTGTATTGATTAAAAAAAGGGATCCCTGCAGACAGCTCAGTGAAGACCTCTGCTCGATGTGCAGCTACCTCCAAAAAAAGTTAAAAAAAAAGTGTTACATTGCATAAAAATGGATGACAAGTAATATGCAGACTATTGTGCATTTATTTAAGTCAATGGTTTGGCCATCACCTAGAATAGTGAATGCAATACTTGTCACCTCATCTCAAAAAAATTTTGCACACCTAGAGAGGGGGGTTCAAAGAAGGGCAACGAGAATGATCAAGGGCCTGAAAAAAAAAACTCATATGAAGAAAGATTGAAAAGTTTGGCATTGTTCACCTTAGAAAGGTGATTAATATGAGGGAACATGACAAAAGCATATAAAATCATGTGTGGTCTAGAGAAAGAAGACTGAGAATTTCTGTTCTCCGCCTCATTACAAAAGAGCAAGGGCAATGAAATTAAAAACTAATCAAAGGAAATACTTGTACAGACACTGTGTGATTAGACTGTAGAACTCATTGTCACATGAAGCTGTTGAAGCCAAAAACAACCTGCTCCAAGAAGGGATTCAAATGACTATCAAGAATATCCAGGGGTATAATTAATGATGGATTTTATGGAAGGCATATTAAACCTCATGCTTCAGGGCATAATGCAATCTCTAACTATTAAATATCAGAATAAAACCTAATGAGGAGGCAGATTATGCCATGTCTTCCTATTGCATGGTTCTTACAACCTCCCTCTGCAGCTTCTGGTGTTGGCCACTGTCAGGGTACTGGACTAGATGGACCTTGGGTCTGACCCAGTATGGCAACTCCTATATTCCCGCATAGAATATGGGTTTGTGTCAAGATACTTTCACCTGACCATCAATGCTGCATTACCACAGAACTCCTAAGTCTCTTTCATTTTGTATAACATGTAATGAGAGATTTAGAGAAGTGCAGGGAATATAAAATCAGAGAACTTTGCAGTTAAATAAGTTAGCACCGACCATGCAAACACTTAGTAGATGCTTAACTTTAAGCACACGATTAACTACAACGGACTACACATGTGCTACACAAATTAAGCACCTGTTTGCAAGCTCAGAGCATTAATCTGTAATAAAAGGACTGCAAAATTGTTCTTCCTTGTACAAGTCTGGTTTGGGGGGTATTTTGCACAGCTGAGCGAAGTATGTCTTTATTTTTCATTTTTACCAACCAACATGTGCTTGGGTTAACATATTTTAATTACAGTTGTTCAAAAATACTGTAATAAAAGGTAGGTATAACCTTGCAGGTGCCAGAAAAAGAAATAGTCAAATATATATATACAGATATACAGTATAGAAAACGTTTTAAACCTGTCAGTCAGCCATGGATTTTTATTTAGGTTAGTGACAACCATGTCAATATTAACTTACAGGCACAGAGCCTGTAAACACCCACTCTCGTGCTTAGCTTTTGTAGGATCAAGGCCTTAGATACTGTAAGCAGCTGAAGTGGAATCCCTCAAGGAAAACAAAGGTATTTCATTTAGAAGCTTATGTTAAGGAAATTCCAACACCGAGGTCCACAAAAGAGGAGTTGAGATCTCACAGGGCAACTAACCCACTCCATCACCACTTTATTAACTAGTCATTTGTACTATAGCAATGCCTACGGACTCCAACCATAGCCCAGACACTATTGTGCTAAGCACCGCACAAACAGGGAACAGTCTTTCCCCTGAGAAACTTACAATCTAATCTTTATTTAGTCAAAATATTCAGCCCAAGACACTTGCTTTAACATTCCTGGCAACACATTACTTATTTGTATCTCCTCCTAGGAGGATAGTGCTACCATGGAAATCATGAGCTCCTGGATTCTGATTTAGAAAAACAAAAACAATAGAAATTAAATGCTGCCTCCGCCACCTGTAACTACAATAAAAACCTTCCTAAAAAACTTCACCCAAAATGGTGCAAATACTGCAGCCTTGCAAAATCCTACTTTTCCACTTGCCTTGGGCCAGTTACTTTTTTGACATGAAAGTAAATCATCATTAGTTTTTTTTCGCCATTATCAATCACCACGGTAAAGGGCAGGAGTGTAGAATTTTTGCTCAGACCATGCATTTTTATGAGACATTTGAAGGCTGATATATCACTTGGTTGTAATTCTTCTCAAGACTATTCACATTAATCACTGATGCTTCATTTGGACAGTTTATGATGTGATTAGAACCTTGCAATGCAATTGCACTTTTATTCTGTACTTGATTTGACATTACTGAATCTGTTTCATTCCATCCACCTCTTAAACAGATTCCTTATTCCTACACAGGAATATTTCTTGAACTTTTTTCCAACTGCTCTCATTAGATAACTCGGTTCTTCAACTTAGAATAACTTTCAGCCTTGGTGAAAGAGAACAATTTATCTCTGAATCAAGGAGTCTATTTTACTATTATTCCATTCAAGCAGATTTAGAAGAATTGAAATAAATATCACCCATGTTTACAGGCATGTTTCCTAAGGTTTCAATCCATCTTAAAATGAGTCTCCATAGCTGCCAACATGGAGGAAAGGGGCTGACCATGTCAAATCTCCAAAGAGAATGAGTGTGATCTGTAGCATTCAAAGGAAACAGGTTCTGAGGTCTCCTCCCTAACCAAAAGCCAGGTACATTCAGATTTATTTCTAGAAACAGACAAATCCCCATCTAGTTATGTATGTTTTAGAAGTCACAGACTATAAAATATTAGTGTGTATAGAATATTTACTCTCTCTCTCTCTCTCACACACACACACACACACACACACACACTTTCCCCATCTTCCTTTTTCTCTTACCAATTCTCACTTTTCCTGAAGTATCCTGATTTTTTAAAAAAAATCATGCTTGCCCAGTGCCCTGATTTACCCACTTTGACACTAATGTTTTCACTTTTCTTCTCTTTAGAACACTTTCTCTTTCCTTCACGGCATTTTGCCTTTTTTGATTTTTTGCCCTGGTTCTAGCCACATTTCCCCCCATCTCTCCTCCTTTCCTATGTCTGACCCAGGCTTTTTTCCCTCCATTTCTACCCACCCACTTTATCTGGTAAACCCAAGTAACTTTCCAAATGCAAGCGATAAGGGAATTTTGGAGTTGACCGAATGAATTTGAGGGGGTCACTATCCGAATGTGAGCGAGTTGACAGTCTAACGGATTAGGGCTTCTGGGCTTCTACAACTGGACAGTTTTCCCTACATAAATTAGCCTCCTATGGCACTAAGATCTGCAACCTTCTAGGGCTTCAACAGCCTTAAAGACCTCAAATATTTTCTGATGGATAGAGCCCTCAGCAAGGGCTCTATTCACCTGAAATCTGATGCTGTGGGCTTCCACAACCCACCGTCTGAGCAGACTACTCTTGATAAATGCCTGTTTATCATAGCTGCAAAAGTCAGCTCTGCTTTTCCAACCTCCCTCTCCCTCGAGATTAAGGTGGTAAAGGTCAACAGTAAAAAAAGACTGGCCTTTGAAGCTTTTTTTTTTTTTTTTTTTTTAAAGTGTTTGGGACTAATCTGTGTGAAAATATCCCATCCTAAGCTACACTAAATCGAAATAATTTAGTCTTAAACACTGACACAATCCTGTGAATTACTTAATAACTATACAACTATGGCAACTATCAGAAAAAAGCAACCCATTTTTAAATAGAAAGACTGAAAAATACAGATGTGATAATTCCACCCCCTGGATCCAGCTCAGATAAACACTCTCACAATAATGTGAGTGATTTTTATAAAGTTTAAAATCTTTCATTAATTATATTTTAATTTTCAGAATTTTTATGGAAGTCAGAATAAAGGGATTTTTAGTCTTCAGATAATGTGTTTGTCTTTTCGACTGAGTACTCAGACATCATTCCCGTTATACTGAAGAAGCCATTGTCAACTTCCCCCTCCCTCTCCCCAGCCTGCCAGAAGTTTTTGCATTCACCTTTAAAAAGAGATACAACAGTCCTATCCTGTGCCATCACAACTGGCACCCTTGCTCTCCATCTCCTCAGAGAGGTCAGGTATGGAATGAGAAAGGAGGCGGAACTATTTTCCGGCCTTTAGAGATTAGCCTCTCCAGAACAGAGCTGAGGAACAGTGATGGGCAGTAGAAGGGAAGCTTGCATTGCTACCAGTGTATAAGAGGAGGACTTCAGTCTCCTTTACCATCTAACTCGCATCTTTCATTAACACCACTTTTTTGTTTTAATTAAAAGTTCTTGCAGAGTTTCTTCGCTCCCAATTCTTTCCCAAAACTCTGATAATGGAAGTATTGTATCCATAGGTAAGAGGCAAATTATTAGTTTGTTAAGAAGTAAGGGTCAAGTTAAGAACTGTTATAATGCCATATTATGATGCTCTTGCTCTCTTCCCCTCAACCCCCAATTAAGTTGCATCACTTCAGATTTTCTAGATGAAAATGTATTATCTGAAACTATCACTCTCCTCCCCATGCCTTCGGCTCTGGCAGGGAGTAATTGATAGGAGGTGAAATTCCACATATTTATGCTGAAAAGACAACCATACAGAATGACATCAGCTCCTATTGCTGACCAATCCACAGATCAACTATTACTACATTTTTCGATGAAGTTGCTGTCCCGCCCGTTCGGCAGACTGTAAGGTCTTCACTAAAATGTTCAAGTGAACTGAAGAGAGGTATTAACAAGGAGGGGGAAATGTGACAGAACCATCCTTCCCCATACCACCACTCAGTCTGTTCTTTGAGTTCACTATGGCCCCAATCCTATATGCGATCCACTAGCATGAACTCCTGCGCTCGCCCAGAGCCCCGCTGATTTGACTACCATGAACGGACTACCTTACAGGGTTGGGGCCTATAAGCTGAATCCTGGAGCGTGGCCTGCTACATATGGCATGAAGTTATAAGAGCCAAATGCTGTTCCTATTTAAATATATGGCAAAACTGCAATGAGAGCAGGAATGCACTCAAATTCTTTTCAGCCTAACAAGTCTTGAAAGTGTAACAGCTCTTTTCTCTCGGCGCATGAGCCCGGAAAACTTCTGAATTTGACTTTTTAAAAAGAAAGACACTGTAGTTAGTTCACAAGTTCACGGCAAACAGTGGATCCAGCCAAAAACAAGATACTACTCATTGTGGCATACTAGTCAGTTTATCCCCTCTAAATAAACTATGATGTAAGGCATTTCATTTATCCTGTGCTGCAATGCTCTCTGTTACTGTTCCATAGTTCAATGCTTCACATATTGTAGCTTTCAGCAGAGGGGGTGGGAGAGACACATTCCTGAAAATACTGTATATATGAAGAATAACTGATTATCTGGCTGAGTTCTGGCTCAGTTTTCCATAATATAGTTAGCCAATTTAAGTTGGATGATATCTGGAACAGAGTCATAATATTTTTAATAAATCCAGTTGGTATTTTCTTAACCAGATGGGCATACTTTTGATAAAAGCAGATCCATGATGGTATCATGTATTATAATTATCAGCCTACATTAAAATGACTGCCAGCCCTTCTATTACAAACTCAGGATTTAGAAATTTATAACTCGTGAAAAAAAAAATTTACCTTGAGTAAGGACTGAAGGGTCAGATCCTACACCAGCATTTTTAATTCTCCCAATTAAAAAAACCTCCGCATTAGACAGCAAAATGTATAGGCCATTAGCGTGGAGTACAAAGCCAACTTCTTTTGGTAATTTTAAGCAATGAAAACACAGAACTTAGTAATGTTTAAAGATCACTTTCTGTTTAAAGGCAATTTTTAATGTACTTTGAAAATACAGTAGCACTAAATATCTCTAAATGCACATTTATATAATGCAACATGTAGTAGTACAGACTGCTTTATCAACTGCAATTCAAAGATGAGCAAAATAATGGAAATTAGGTTAGACACTTATTATTTAAAATATTACCTTTTTGTAATTATATGGTGCATACCAGCTGCAGAGCCTAGTGAAAACTGACATGAACTTGGTTTCTTTAAATTACTTTTTCCTTTTCTTTTCTCTACCCATGTACCGTTTTGGATTTCCTGAAATGTATAGTATGTAGCAACTTCCTCTTTAACAAATAATCTAATTTAGCATTTCTCCTCCTCCTACTACAGTACTTAACATTGCTTCCCCACCTCCCCCGCCCCCCATTTTCCCAGACACTTGTTAACATGAAGAGATGTGGAAAGATTTACAGGGCGGTCATTTTTTAAAACATTAATGAAGAGAACTACTCATCAAGATAAAAGTATTCCTTAATATAACGTGGAATTGGACACTTACCATGGTCTTACACTAATATGGGTTTTTAAAGGACACAATCAATCAGAGGCAACACAGCAAAGTAAAAAATGTATATGCATTTTGCAGGCTAGTCAAATCCTTCTTGACTTGTACCCAACTCTTTTGTTCCATTCCCATAAAAATATCTATGATAGTAAATGGATGTCCTATAGAAGCAGATACTGTTACACATATACAATAAGTTATGTTAAAAGAACATTAAGTTCGCAAAGTAAAGTGCCTTTTAAAAGTTAGGAAATGCCAGAATTTAAGTTGCCTGTGCAGCCTTAATTTGGCCCCCTTGTACCTATGCATTTTGATACAGTCTTTAATTACATGATCACATTTTTTCCCCACAGAACCCCCAGCCTCATTCAACACATTGAACAGACAGTGTTCTGGGGATGAATCAGGGTTGTATAGTGAAGGAGACTTGTTTAGATCCCCTGCTTCATTTGTGCAGAACTTAGAAGGTGTCTAGTGAATGAAGCAGGGGACTACAGGAAAAGAACACATGGTCTCATATCACGCTGTGGAATGCTGCCCTGGAGAACTAGATTTTATCTCTGCCTCTGCAACAAGAGTTCTTACGTGATGGTGGGCAAGTCACTTAAACCAAAATTTCACAAGATTCACTAGCTGTGTGTTCCTAATTTTTTGGGTCCCTGACTTAATACCAGGTGTTCTGATTTGCAGACGTGCTGGGCATTCACAGCTGAAGTCAATGGGAGTTCTGCTTTGAGCATATAAGGTGTGATACATTGCTAGGTACTCTGAAAAATCAGGTCCTAAACTGCTTAAGTGGGACACCCAAAATTAGTGGATACTTTTTATTTAAGTCACTCTGTGCTTCAGTTTCCCATAATAATACCATTTCGCCTCACAGGGGTTTTGCGAAAATAAATTAATTAATGCTCGTGAAGCACTCAGATACTACAGTGGTGAACACCACAGAAAAGTCTATGAGGAAATTAATAATTCTATATTCAGAGCAGGGTTTGACTAAAGTACAGAAAATAAGGTGTGGGGGGCACACATTGAACAACAAGAAAAAAGCAAAATATTGAAGAGCTGCTAATTAAATAAGCACTGTGCATTCTATGGACTGTATGAGACAGTGGTCCTATGGGAAAAAAGTAATATAACAAAAAACTATGATAATGCACAAGGGGGCCAAATTAAGGTTGCACAGGCAATCTTAATTCTGGCACTTCCTAACTTTTGAGTGCTTGAATTTGCAATCTTTAATGTTCTCTTACTGTAATTTTTGTGTGAGATTTCATAGATTTTTTAAAAAGCAAACTGAAGAAAAACAGAAATTCCATCTTGTGGTAATATCTTGTCACCTATATGGTTCATCAGCAAGGGTTGGAACTTTTAGATCCACTGCACAGACTTCCGCCACTTGAGCTAACGGAGTTATTGATAACACTAGTAGGTTGTAGGTTGTCATCCTCTAAGTTGAATAGCATTAGAGAGGGGATGGGACACTTCACCAATGGCTTTCACAGATATCTGCTGACAGCAAAGCAATGGTGAGATTCAGGAGTGTTGCATTCCGTTCCAGACTCTGGAAAGGAGTGTGCACTATTGGGCACAGACTCTTCTGCCCATCTCCGCCAACCTTTCCTCTCCCAGTCCTGCCTCTTCCCCACCCCTGGGCTGCTCATTCCCAGCTGCAGTCTTCTCACCTCGACAGTCCTATGCTCCACTTCTCAGGCTTCTCATCCCAGTTCCAATTTCCTTACCCAACTAATTGCCCCCACCCTGGCCTCCTGTCACCCCCTCTCCCCTTCCCAAGTTCCCCATCCCCACTGACTCCCAGCTCCAATCTTCCTCCCCAAGCTCCTCATCCAATTTCTGTGCTGTGCATCAGGCTCCTTGTGAGTATCTTTGCCCAGCCAGTCCCAGTTCTCCTCCCACACCCCAACTCCTGTCAGCTCTATCCCCCTCCCCCCCTCATCTCCTTCCCTTCACCCTACTGGCTCTCAGCACCAGTCCTTTTGTCCTCCCAGCTCCAGTCTCCACCATAGGTGCCGACTCCGTGGGTGCTCCGGGCTAGAGCACCCACGGGGAAAATTGGTGGGTGCTCTGCTCCCACCGGCAACTCCCCACTCTGCCACCCCACCCCAGCTCACCTCCGCCTCCACTCCACCTCCTCCCCTGAGTGGCCGTGTCCCTGCTTCGCCCCCTAGTTCCCAGCGCTTCCCACTGCGAAATAGCTGTTTCACGGTGGCAAGCGCTGGGAGGGAGGGAAGGAGGAGGGGGAACGCGGCACGGTCAGGGAAGAAGCAAGGCCGGGGCGGGGATTTGGGGAAGGAGTCCAATGGGGTGGGGTGGAGCCGGGACGGGGGGTTGCGAGCACCCACTGGCGCCGGGAAAAGTTGGTGCCTATGGTCTCCACCCTCATATCTTTATCCTATCTCAGTTCATTCCCCCTTTCCCTCCCCCTGCCCCAGCTCCCAGGCCCCTTGCCCAGCCAGTCCCAGTCTCTCCCTCAGCTCCCACTTTCAGTGTCCTTCTCCAGCTTCCAGTCCCCATGCTCAGTCAGTCCCAGCCTCCCACCCTCTCCTCTGGCATCCTAGAATCCCAGATTCTCTTCCTCTCCCCCATTCATCACGGAGACTGGTTCAAAATATTGGGAGGGGAAAAAAAGAGGATTCTTCATATTAGTGATATTGCAAACTGGATATTTTTAAAAATTTAATTATATTTTTAGTTCACATGTAACAACTATAGTTCTGCTGCCTCCATGAGATTCTTAGGTCAGAGTTAGAATATCATCCAGTGTCTACAAGTCAAACAGCACACTATGTTGACTAAACTTTGATATCTGCTATTTCAAAAATGTTTTTTTATTATTAAAAGGAAAGAGGGAGTTTGTGGGTTTGCTATGAAGCACCAAAAAGCCCTATATTACAGAATCAACTGGATAAAAAAAGAGAGAACAAGACGGAGAGTTAAATCCAGCCACTTAAACCCTCATTGAAAGCCCTTAAATCTTTTTTGGTGACAGTTCAGAAGATGAGTAAGAATCTATTTGTGCCACATTCCAGTGCCTTAAGAAAGCAAAGAGTTCAACCTATCTGATCTTTTTGTTTAAAAAGCTTGTATAGGAATATTTAAGGGTATAAAATAGAAAAAAAATATGGAACAAGAGGAAAAAACAAATCTTTGATAGAAACAACAGGAAAATGAACTACAATTTAAAAATGTAATTTGCATCCAAGTGGCATTAGCTTCTGTTTCTGGTTTAATCTTAAAATTAACATTGCTATTTCACAATAAGAAGGGGGGAAAATCAATTTTAAAAGGTCTGGTTTATGGATATACCTACAAGATAACTAGATGAAAGTTCCTAAGGGTAAAATTGTCACGACTCCTCAGTAACCTGTATAAAAATAAATTATTTGTGCTCTCTCTATGTATTTAATCTTCATAAGCTTTAAAGGTAATTGGTGCTGGGCACACTTGGAATGATCTCCAAGACTATTCTACTTCACTCTGTAGATAGATATTGATTCCCATGACTTGGTTATTAGTTATAAAATTAAGGGACCATATTTGATAAATGACAGCCTGATCCTGATAGGTGCTGATCACCTCATAAGAATGCAACAGAGGGTCCTGTGGCACCTTTAAGACTAACAGAAGTATTGGGAGCATAAGCTTTCGTGGGTAAGAACCTCACTTCTTCACTTGTATCTGAAGAAGTAAGGTTCTTACCCACGAAAGCTTATGCTCCCAATACTTCTGTTAGTCTTAAAGGTGCCACAGGACCCTCTGTTGCTTTTTACAGATTCAGACTAACACAGCTACCCGTCTGATACTCATAAGAATGGTCATACTGGGTCAGACCAGTGGTTCATCTAGCTCAGTATCCTGTCTTCCAACAGTGGACAATGCCAGGTGCTTCAGAGGGAATGAACAGAACAGGCATTGAGGCCTTTGAGGCATTGAGCACTTTCAGCTCCCACTGATTTCAAATTAGTTAAGACAATCAGCACCTCACAAGCACCTCTTGCTGTACTGAGCTCCTACTCTGCAGAGTAAAAGCTCTATTCCAATGGGCCCACTCCTGTTCTCTGAGATCAAAGTCAAAACTCCCACTGATTTCACTGAGAGCAGGAAAGGGCTGAGAGTCAATTATTACATCTCAGTACTGCTGCATCATATTGCTCTAGCTAGACCAGGGATCGGCAACCTTTGGCGCACGACCTATCAGGGAAATCCGCTGGCGAGCTGGGACGGTTTGTTTACCTGCAGCGTCCGCAGGTTCGGTCGATCGCAGTTCCCACTGGCTGCAGTTTGCCATTCCAGGCCAATGGGGGCTGCGGGAAGCGGCGTGGGCCAAGGGATGTGCTGGCTGCAACTTCCTGCAGCCCCCATTGGCCTGGAACAGCGAACCGCGGCCAGTGGGAGCCGCGATCGACCGAACCTACAGACGCTGTAGGTAAATAAACCGTCCCGGCCTGCCAGCGAATTTCCCTGACAGGCCATGTGCCAAAGGTTGCCGATCCCTGAGCAAGACTATAGTTAAGACCAAGAAAGAATTTTTGTTCAAAACTCCATTTTCAACCAGTTATTTCTAGCAAACGTACTGGTACTCCTCTCAAGTGAAGCTTTCCATGCTTGTTTTACGACAAATAATATTTACGACAGAAAATAATATTTCATCAAGTTTAGATTGGCTCACCCATTTTACAACTTGAAGGACTGTGAAAAAGCGATACTTTTTTTTTTTTTTTGTATAAGATGCTTGTGTTATTCCAAACTCAGAAAATTTAAGAATGGCTTTATTTCAAACCCCCAAGGGTTGGCATATTATGACTCCTTACTTTGCTTATTATTAGAAATATAATTTGAAATGGATGGAGATTGTCATTTTTGAGGATGACTTACTGATTTGTCCAGGAGCTTATCATTTTAACATCTATAGTGTTATTTAGATCTAGCCGCAACAAATAAAATGAATCCCCAAACTGAATGAATCCTCATCAATTTGGCCATGTTGAAATTGACGTTTTAAATGTTTTAAAAGTCAGTGACTAGGAAACATGTTTCTTATGTTGGAACAACTGAGTTTTGCTTTTCCAACTTTGCCTGTTTCATACAAGTTAAAGTTTTCAATCAATCCTTGCTAAACCATATGTTCTGACATTTCTCAACTCCTTTGTGTGTACACCAATACTTATCTAGACTGGATTTACCTAAAGATTCCTTAATTTTTCTCGGTGACGTTTCTTTGAAAGAGGAATCCTTTTTCTTCAGGGCCCATTTTTGAAAAGCAAATTCACTTTTCTAGAAAACATACCACTCTTGCAAACCCTCTTACATTGTTCCACTCCCTGTACATAAAGGAAAAGGGCCCTACTTGCCACAAAAGGGCTGTGGTTTTCATATAGCTGAAGGGTACATATCTTGGCTCCACACCCAGCCAAGTGACTCATCAGAAGCTGGACTTGGCTGCAGAATGTCATTTTTCTTTAGTTCCACATGTGCTTGACACAGACCGGCAATCATGGGTAGAGGGATCATGCTAATCAGCTCCATACACAAACCACAGAAGTTTGTCCACTTTAAAAGGGTCAGAAATTAGTTTTTCCATGTCCGGAATGTTGACTTTTTTTAAATGCATCAGAAACCGTGTTTATGTCCGTGACTAGAAACATGCAGAAAAATTTCATTTACAAAAAACAGCTTATTTTTATGCCTAGCATCCACCTCTCTTCGATCAAAAAAACCTTGTTCTATAGTGCAACTCATTCTATACTTCAGGTTTTAAGCAACTTTGAAGTCACCATGACGTTAGATCCTGAAGATGGCAGTCATCAGTTAGCTTTCTGTCAGTCAGCTGTAGAGGGCCTTAACTCCCCCAAGACACTTAAAACCATTTTAAGGACACCCTCTGTACCCCTGGAAAGCCAGCTCTAAAGCATCCACACAAGCATATACATGAACTGGTATGAAACTGGCAGACTGGCAGTTTGCTGCAGCTTTACACAGACAATTTTATCTCCTGAATTAGGAGCTGCAGGTTTAATTCAGTAAAAGTCAAATGACCTTGAGTGGACTGGTCCAAATCATGGTATACCCTATAAATTAGGATTTTGTTCTATTTCATAAGCTGTGGGAGCCTGTGACGCTTCTACAAGCATAAGCACTTTATAAAGATTTAGGAAGGGGGCAACGGGTGGCTATTTCTTTAACCACCGAAGAGTCTTACAGACAATGTCCACTTCCTTTCAGGGGAGGGGCAGCCAGTCCAAGTGAGAGTCCTGGAATGATTGTGCACACAACAGTACAACACAGCCTGAGCCAGAGAGTTTCACTGAACTCCAGGCTTTAACTAAACTATGCCAGAAATATATGGGAATAAACAAACATATCAGAAGACTAAGAGTAACAGTCTTTACTGTGAAGCATGGAACAAATGTAAACTGAAAGGGACTGTGTGTAACAAACAGACTCTCTAAAAGGAAGGCAGTCTAGGGCAAAATCTGCTTTGTGCGGGCTTCTTAAGAAAAAAGTCACACTATCCATCCAGAAACATCATACCTGGTGCCTGATTTGGTCCAAGGGGAAATAAAACTCTCCCTCAGAACTCTAAAAATTGAGACTTTTCAGCTGATATCTTAGAGAGAGGAAACTAGCAATGTTAGATCAGTGCAAATCATTTTCTTCCACTGAACTTGCAAAAATTGCCGAATTGAGTCAAAGAAATTACACACTTCTGATTGGTTAGGAGATCACTGTGGCAACAAAATCCCCTTGATTCACCGCTTGAGCCTATAAACCACAAGGGGGGGGAACCACAAACTGCCAGCATCTCACTTGGGTTTTTGTTTATGCTTCTGTATTCTCTATTGATCCAGACAGGGTTCAGGATCAACAGCAAACATTGATACACCATCTCCAATAGAGACTTCATGGGCAAAATAATCTCAGGGTGATGCTTCTTCTTCCAAATTAAAAGAGACAGCTGAATCCAAGAGAGAGCAGTTGGGAAGTAGTTTCAAAGTCAGCTCAGAGCAAGTTCCTCACATAAGTAGTTGGACACAGTAGTTATAATAAAGCAGAATGTGCAGTGTTAGTAGATGTCACACATAAGCCTTGTAAAGAGGTAATGGGGTTCTTAATGGAACAAATAGACTGCGGGGGGCAGGAAAAAACCACAATGTTTGAAATAATCCTTCAGGAGTTGCTTATCCCTCAAGTGACTGTTACCATATCTCACTAATGAATTGATATGCTGCCTCCAAAACAATACACTGGTACCTAACTCTCCAGTAAAGATGGAGTAGAGGTAGCTCAGATATGACAGATGATGGGTGCTTGGGGGCCAAACCAAAGCCCAGTTTTGGGGGAGAAAAAAAGATACTGTATCCCCCACCAAAAGAAGAGATATAGAATCCCTCATTCTTTTGTAGACTCAGGGAGACTACAAAAGAATAGCATGGAGGTACTAATGGCTCTAGCAGGAGTCTCAAATGGAGAACATAACCCTGACCCTGAACTTCTACCCTTGCACCAAATTAACGATCAACTGCTTCATCACACACAATTTCAGTTACCTAGTGGATTCCCATGCACTCCATTACAGACGGAAGTTATTGAGACACACTACAGGCAGATGTTAGAAGACAACCCTTAAGCTAGGGCCATCAAAGGAGGAATAAATTAAGAAATGTAACCAATAAGTGATACCTCACAATAGGCCTAATCAAGAGCCTTGTTGACTCTTTCCTTGATAGATGGAGATCTTTCTTTCATATGTAGAGGCCACATCACCAAACCACGCCCCGACACTGGTGCCATGGAGCATGACATGCACAAAAAGGAATCATAAAACAATTGTTCATAGAATATATTGTACATCTTTTTTTTTTTTGCTAGTGTGGCTACAACAGATTTCAACTTTGCGCACAGACTTTCCATTACATACAAATACCCTGCCTCTAAAAGTGAAATACAGGGACTCAACAATCAGCAAGTCAGAAGGTCTCAGAACTTTCTCATGCTCTTGAGACAAATTAAAGACACGCTCGGCATTAGGTGACATCTGTTTAATCACAAATTGGTCGCTCGGTAGAGAGGATTTCATAAGGGCTAACAGGTCTGTTGTTCACTAGCACACTGGCGGAATGGTGAGGCTTCGGGATAGTGGAGGATTCCAATGGTCCTTCTTGGCTATCAAAGCACACCCTCTGGTGGGAGAGCATGTCAGGCTTGCCACTGCAGCTTCCAGGCCGATAAAATAGCATTAACTCGAGAAAAACACAGACCATTGGATCTGGCGCTGATGGAGGGCCCTTGCAGATAGCAGGTTTTTACGGTCAGTAAATACTGAGACATGGAAACGCACGCCTTCCAAGTGGTGACACCATATGGGCAGCCAGGCGCTGGAATGGGACTGCATAGGTGGAGATGGATTGTGAAGCCTGGGTGAGGAACCGTAGGGTTGCTTTGGCAGTGCTAATTCTGCTGAGGTCATCAAATGTTAATGAGAAGGAGTGGATGAAGTCCTCAAAGCAGCCAAGCATTGAGTCAGCCTGTTCCAGGACTGGTGATGCTCCATCTAGGACTTCTCCAGATAGTAGACTGATAACCAGTCCGATCTTTGTCTGATCATCTGGGAACAGGGATGGCTGCATCAGGAACAGCAAGCAGCGCTGGTTAATAAACCCTCAAAACTTGGGGTGGTCGCCATCGAACCACTCTGGCATGGGGATTTTTGGACCATGCTGCAATACCGCTGCTATAGGTGAGTCCAAGGGTCCCAGAGCAGACTGGACCTGCATTTGGAGGGAGGCATTCTCTAACTGCAGCTGGGCAATTTGGTTCTGGAGTAGGGATGCTGTCTCCAGGGCACACCTGCTATGCAACATACTGGTTAAAATGCAAAGAGCCTGTCTGCACTAGCACTCCCACACACCATTGCTATCAGTGCACTAGTAATATAAAGAGCCAAACTCACTACTGAAGCAAATGCAACTCTGTCAACTTATTGCAGTCGCATCCCCTTACACTACTGATGAACTTTGTACTGAATCTTCAAATAACCAGGGTCTCAAATACTAAATGATTGTATTTAATAGTAATCAATGACTGACTGTGTTTTATAGTAAAATACTTGCCTTGTTAATATTCACATTTGAATATTGGTGAAAAGAGAAGAAAACATGTTAATGTTAATAGGAGTGTTACAGATTGGATTTTTAAATGATTTCCCCAGTTCAAAGGGGCATTTGATACAACCTCCATAGAGGAAGGAAAATAAACAACAGGAGATTGGGAAGACAGACGGCTAATTCTGATGACAGATTGCAAAGTAACAAACAGAACTACACAGATGCATTTTTCCTTCTTTAAAGAAAGCCTTCACTTTAATGAATAAGCTACAACAGAAAATGTACAAGGTCCTCGTAGTAAGGAAATAATGATAAAGAATGGACTACATCAGGCCACCAGTTTTAAACAAAAACTTTGCTGGCTACAATGGTGAATTCTGCTTAAAAATTGACTGAGAAAAATTCCTGCTGATACTAAACTGGTTAACTGCAAAAAGGTTCAAATTATGCTCCTGAAGCTAAGGAAGAAGAGGAAAGCTGTTTTAGTAATGATAGTAGGCTCACCAACAGTAAGAGTCACCAACAGACCACAAAGGTAATGATTAGAATAAAGCCTCACAAGACTTCCCAAGGACGGGCTATCCCCTTTGGCTAGGGAAGGGAATGCAGATGATGGAAGGTACAGCAGGTGCTTGTTTGTTTCAACAGTGTGGTATCAGCTGGGGGGCTCGCTATAGAAAGAGCACTTTACTATACATCTGCTGTCTGTGTTGTGTCTTTGAGACCTGTCTGCCAAATTTAGTGACAAAAACAAAGCTTTTACTATGGTTAGCACTGCAAAACCAATACAGCTATGGTACATGAGCTGGAATTTTTATTACTGGAAATGAAGTAAGATGCAGGCAGAAAGCAGCTTGATTTTGGTCCTGATGTGAGAGACTGCAGTATTGGCTGTTAGGGAAAAAAATCACCTTTGACTTGTAAACTAAGCAAGTTTGATCTGAAAGTAATTGAGAGAGAACAAATGTGGAACCCCATGCTGTCATTTTTACAAAGTTACTTTTGGAAACTACTCCACCATTAGGGTTAATGACTACCTGCTTTCATTACAGAAGCAGGCAGCCCATGTGTAACAGATGCATGCATAACTGTGAGTGACAGGCAGCCTAAGTTAAAAAGCTACAGAACTTCAGGCCTTAACTAAGATACAACAGAATCATATGGGACCAATCAAAGAGATCAGAAGATGCAGGGCTCTGTCCAGAAGAAAAGGCAAGAAAAGGTATAAAGCTTTCTAGAGTACTCTGGATGTGCTGCAACACTATTAATGATACATTGTGTATCCACCATGCAAGACCAAAAATTTGCATATAGAGAGAGACTCCATCACAAAAAGTTGCTGAGCTCCTCAATGGGTTCCCACCCCAAACCTAGATGACTCCAAGGGTTCTATCTGTATCGAGGGGAATATATGGGAGGGCTGTGCTCCCACACTAGCTCTGGCCTTTGGTGACCTACCTGCACTACCAGGGACTCCCCCTAAACTTCAGCTGCCTCCAGGACACTCCATTTTGTTCAGGTACTTATACCGCACTCATAATCATGGTCTCTTTTCTAGCTAAGATACATGGAGCATGAAGGGGAAAGTTGTGCATCCTCACCAGCTTTGGTGCTGGTTTGCCTACTCCTTCCCCAGCTAACCAGTCTCTGCCTCCTGATGCAGACATGGACTTCAGATCCATGAGGAGACTTCTACAAGTTCCTGAGAAGATGGATGGTACTATAAATGCAACTTCTATTATGGAGGAGACCAAGTGTGTCCAAATCCAAGGAAAAAATCTCTCCCACCGCCAATGGTTCCCTGGTGGCAATGGCATTTGGTTCAACGATTTGTTTCATGTGCAGCATTTGACTGGGTAGAGTAGAGAACATTCAATTCACAACAGCCACTTACAAATCCAACTTAATCCATGTGGATCAATCATTGCAAAAGTTTTTATCATACCAGGACATTAGGGCATCTTAAGGTCAACTTTTACTAAGGAAATTGCCCAACATCTTTGAGGGCTACATTCTTTAGAACAGATGCTAACTTCGTACACTCAGTTGGGAAGGGAAAGATTCTTAAGAGTAGTTAAACATCTACTTTGTAAGTGTGGCAGTCATATTATTGGCTACTATACCATCAGGATCAACTACCTTCTCCTTTATCTCCTTCTTGAACTTCTGATTTTAGAATTAGACTCTAGATCCAAAATCTTATCTAGGAAGTTGCAGGAAATTTAAAAGGTGGTTTATTTCCTAACTGCTAAAGCTGCCTCAGAAGCATTCAGATTTCTACAAAAAATTAAGAACTCCGATTATATATGAGTTCAGCTCTATGCTTCCATCTATTGCTCTCATCAGAATTACTAGAATAGGGGTTCTCTTAACCTTACCAGTGCTTCATTTGTATTGCTTCACTTTTTAAATAAAAATAATAGTTTAGCATCATAGAGAGTTTTTTGTTTCAAGTTCCTCTTGCTCCTGAGTTTTAAGGTTCTCCTCACTTCAACCTGCTCCCCAGAAAATCTGTAAATGTTCCTTTATATTCCTTCTGGCTCAGAGGATTTTTGAGAAGTAGGTAGCTCTTAGATAAGCCTATCTTGCTTGTTATATAGTCAGTAGCAGTTAGCTCAAAATTGGCCAAAGAATGGTCAAACAAGATTAGGATTACTAAATCACATTTTTAGTTATGGAAATAAGACTTTCATCTATCCCAAAAACAAACACACACACACACACACACCAATTGATTCATAAGACTTGTGTCTCTACAGCAAGATATATTTTTGCCATGTTGTGGGGTACAACATTCTCCCTAGATTTACCAGCCTTGCCTTGCTACCTACTGTGAATCTAGCATCCACTGTGGGAGTATTTCCTGAACTACATACCCTAAAGGAGAAAGTATAATACTGAACTCTCCTACGATTACTTGAGCAGAAATCAAAGTAGAAAATATAAATAAGGGTAGGTTGCAATTTTGTTACAAACTTCAATATTAAGGGCTAGACACCATAGTCATAATGGCGACTAACAAAGCATCCATAGTTGCACTAGACCTGCCCAGATTGTGGTTCCAGGAATGGGGCAAAGCAAGCAGGAGCTGTATGCCCAATACACCCCAATGGACAGAGCATCAGCAAAGCAATGGCTCCCCTGACATTTACTAACCAGCAGAGCTGGCTGACTGCATTGAGGAAGGGGGAGGATTATGTTGTGCCCCGCAAAGGGATGTAGCTGATTATGGGGAAGCTGCCTCAGAAGCTGTGTCAAAAGAGCACAGTCTTACACTTTTTTCACAGTTTTGTTCCCCTGGTTTTGGTTTTTCTGGAAAATTAGTCAGCTTCTTCAACCCAACCTTTATTTAGCTTTTCATGCTGCCTCAGGAGACGTGTGGGTTTCCTAAAGGAACACAAAAAAAAAACCAAAGCACCCCAGCTTTAGAGCATGTCTACACTTACCGGGGATCAATGCTGCAGCAATCAATGCAGCGGGGGTCGATTCAGTGGGTCTAGTGAAGACCCACTAAATCGACCGCAGATCGCTATCCCGTCAACTCCACCAGAATGAGAAGAGTAAGATAAGTCAACAGAAGAGTGTCTCCCTTTGACCCAGCACAGTGTAGACATCGCAGTAAGTCGACCTAAACTACGTCAACGCCAGCTACATTATTCACATAGCTGGAGTTACATAAGTTAGGTAGACTTACCCACGTAGTGTAAACAAGGCCTTAGTTTCAGATGTCAGAATGTTTTGTTTTGGTAGAGCTTTTCATTCCCCTCTGATTTAATGCCACAACTTCACAAATTCCCAACTGTACAGTAATAAAGGGGTAAATTCATCTACCTAGAAGACCTTTGAGCTATCAGTTCTCTGTTAATAGAGTGGTTTATGTCCAGGGCCCTACCAAATTCACGGTCATGAAAAATGTGTCACGGACTGTGAACTCTGGTCTCCCACCGTGAAATCTGGTCTTTTGTGTGCTTTTACCCTATACTATACAGATTTCAGGGGGGAGGCCAGCTTTTCTCAAATTGGGGGTTCTGACCCAAAAGGGACTTGCAGGGGGGTCGCAAGGTTATTTTAGGGAGCTCCGGTATGGCCACCCTTACTTCTGCACTGCCTTCAGAGCTGGGTGGCCAGAGAGTGGCGGCTGTTGGTCAGGCGCCCAGCTCTGAAGGTGGCACCCCACCAGCAGCAGCACAGAAGTAAGGTTGGCAATATCACACCATGCCACAATTACTTCTGCGCTGCTGCCTTCAGAGCTGGGCAGCCAGAGAGCAGCAGTTGCTGACTGAGGGCCCAACTCTGCAGGCAGCAGCACAGAAGTAAGGGTGGCAAGAGTATACCATGCCATCCTTACTTCTGCACTGCTGCTGGTGGCAGCTCTGCCATCAGAGCTGGGATCCCAGCCAGCAGCCGCCACTCTCCAGCTGCCAAGCTCTGAAGCCAGTGCCACCACCAGCAGCAGTGCAAAAGTATGGAGATATACCTATCTCATAGAACAGGAAGGGACCCTGAAGTCTAGCCTCCTCCTGCCTTCATTAGCAGGACCAAGTACAGATTTTTGCCCCCAATCCCTAAATGGCTCCCTCAAGAATTGAACTCGCAACCCTGGGTTTAGCAGGCCAATGCTCAAACCACTGAGATATCCCTCCCCCAATGTGGAGAGAAATTTTGTATCTGTGCAAGGCTCTATCTGTATTGTCATTTTAGAACAGGTTTTTTCATTGGTTTTCATAATTGTGGTGTTTTTTCATAACTTTGGGGTTTTGTTTTGTTTTTTTAAGTTTTCCTTATTGAGCCTTCAGACTGTAATTTGTTCTTGTGTTGTTTTACCAAAATAAAATAAGAACCTATATTTTGAGCAAAATCTTTTGCATAGGGTAAAACAAAAATAATCAGATGGTGTGTAAACCTTGTGTTCCTTAATTACCATTTCTGTATGTGACATTTACTTGATTTAAATATGAATCGAGACTGTCATCAGTGACATTAAATATGACTCTTGGTGTTGTATTAGACAACTGATGCTGACAGATTTCATAAAGAAAGCTTAGAGTATTAATTTGTAACATTCATCTGTCTTTCAGCTATAGCATGGATACCTGTTGCCCTAGCTAGTATAATTGAGTATATATTTTTGATCAAACTTCTTAATATTGATGGGAAATGGCAAATGCCCATTATATGCGCATGGCTTTGAATTCTTCATGGCAAAATGATAATGGCTCATCTACTCCTCCCATACTGATCTTTGTTTTATAGAATTTCCTTTCTCTGCAGAATGTTATGGATCTTGCAGACATTACCTGAGCTAATGACACCTAAAGCCGCACTTCTTATGTGTGGTGGATTTTTTGGCAATTATGTCTATTACAGGGACCAACAGGTAGAAATGGGATAATATATATAAAGATAGAGAATAGAATCTGAGATTAAAACACCCCTCTCACCACCACCTTTTCCCAAACACACTCTTCTCAATCTTTGTTTTTTTTTTTGTTTGTTTTTTTTAAAAAGGGCCATGTTCATCAAGGCCCTTTTTCATCAACTTAATCGCTTTTCCACCTCTTTAAATGACCTCTCTGGCTTCCTCCTGTTTGATGCACTTATACAGAATTGTCATGTATTTGATTATTAAAACACAGTTTACAAGCTTCTACTTATCACAGGGAGCTTCTAGGCGCTGCTCAACAGTATGTATTGTATGCCTGCTAGTCTTTAAGGTGCCACCAGACTCCTCGTTTTTATTGTATGTTGTGTCATCAACCATCTCCCTTTGCTTTCTGAGAAGAATGCATGTGGGGATCTTTTTTTACTGGGCCTGATTCTCCTTTCAGGAATGCTAGAGTAAATCAGGGCTTTGGTGCCATACTGTCTATGTGTTGAATACAAAATGTTTACAACTGTAGTAGCTCTTGGCCTTTTGCAGCTCAGCCTGTAGTCATACTAGAGCATGGATTGGTAAAAGCTGCTAACGCTATACTAAACTAGCACAGAACAACATGTTTCAACATATTGATAAAATATCTGTGTCTTTAGACTGGAAATCTTTATCTGGTCACTTGTTTTATGGATGAGACTTTTGTTGATCCACCTGTCTTATTTTCTTTTTGTTAAATATTTGTATTGCTATATTCTGTTCTCTGCTTACATTCTGCTGTGATTTTGAGATCCTCCTGTTCATCCCGAAATAAAGTGAATCTAAATTATTGGCTACTTACTTTTTGTTTCCTATAACATTTGTACACCTTCCTTCAAGCCCTCCTTCTCCATCATCTATCTAGTCACCGGATCTTCCTTGAGCACTAGTTTGTTCAGTTCTCTCTGACGCCCATACCAATGTTTTCCCACAGATTAGCTGGCAGGGAGATCTATGAATTGCAGGGCAAACACCTTCCAACTAGAAACTGGTTGCTCTCTGTCTCCCTGGTGCATTCAGTGCTCATATGCCCTAGTCTGCTTTCATGCCACTCACATGATGCAAGTATCCTAGCAAGAGTCCCTCGTCTGTTTTCATGCCACTCACATGATGTTGCCTTACACTCAGGGTACGTCAGTGGCTCAGCACTTCCTTGTTTTTTAAAAAATACTTCTCTTCTAAGAAAAAGCAATTGCTTGATTCTAGCTGCCCTGATTAAAATCACAGGTTTGTCGATTAGGGCCATGGTTAGCTATTTCTGAACTTTTCTTTTCCTCTGCTGGGGGAAACTAGCACACTAGGATTAGAAATTGCACAGCAAAAGAAGGAAATTTGTTACAACAGCAAACATTGCACAGATCAACCAGGAGGCCTGCCTATTATATGAAGTACGGAAAATGTCTTTAGTGCTCTTAGCCATTCCTTTACAACTTTCCAATTCCTCTTAAAACAACTTGAAATTGATTGCATTTTGCATCTACAGAAACGTTACTGCTATAAAGTGGTATTTTTTGTTAGCGCTTTGTGGGTTCCCATTGCTCAGGCATAAAGATAAGATATAAAATACAACAATGTTGACTGTTGAGTGATGTATAATGGTTAGTCAAGGCCATCCTATAGCTTGTCTGCTCAGTGAAAGATAAGTTATAGTGCAAGGACTGCTTCTATTTGTTAGTTTGCAAATTCATGTCTAGCTTTGTCTAAATTAAATGAACTTTTTTCTTTGACTAGACAGTTACTCAGGGTTTGTTTGTTTTTTTTTTTGGTTTTGTTTTTTGACCTTTTATTCTGAGTACAGAGGATTTTCAATCTTGTCTCTGACAAGTACTACTCAAAGCATAATTAATGTAGTATTTAAAAGAAAGGAGGACTATACTAGGAAAAAGTCTGGAAACCATTTCACATTCCAGTAGCTTGAGAATTTCAGATGTCTGTAGAAATGTTCAAGAATGAACTAACTTACATTTATCACAAAATATTGTTCTTATACATGTATAAAGCATTGTTGGAGGGGACGGAGGACAGTGGCGACTGCTGGGTGGAGAATCCCTGAGCTGGGATCAGATTGAGAAAAAAATTGTCACGGTATCTTTTTTGATGCCACAAAGCCACTTGCAATAGCTTGTATAGATCTTTATAATATGATTGTCCCTCTTCTTTCTTTCCTGCTTTGATCAGAAGTGACTAGTTAACGGTGCTAAGATGTAAATAAATATTGTTTCACTAAAGTGCTAACAAGAAATCCCCACATCATTTTAGACTGTCACCTCACTTGGCTAGGGACTATATTTTCCTCTCTGTTTGTACTGTGTCTAGCACAAGTTGGAACTACCAGAACACACACAATGTAAAAAAAGCCCCAAACCCAGTCCCAATAATGTTACCAGGAAATTAATGTCCTCTGTTTCTTTTAAGCTATATTATAAAATAATTCTTATTTATCCATAAGGAGAATGTAACAGTTGTATGTGCGAGTAGAAGTCATTTAGGTCAGTGAAAATGACTTGCTCATCCTTTGGCTTAATTAATTAATTAATTAGTAGTTTCCCATTTACTGATGGTAAAAGAGAATTTAAAATTAAAACCACCAGACTCAACACAAGAGGGGAAAAAGAAGAGAAGGGTGACACCCTGGTGCAAAAGTATGTGTGGCTCACTGATCGTGTGTGTGTGTGTGTGTGTGTGTGTGTGTTTCTTTATTTGAATTTGTTTGGATTGATTGACTGAAATTTTAATTTCTGGTGCCTTAAAGTGAGAGTCTAGATTATCAAGACACCCCAAATGTACTGAAGAGTATTATATTCTGAGGACCTGATTCTCAAACCTAAATGGTACTTTTTCTCTGTGAGCAGTCCCATCTGAAATCAATGTGTATTACTTAATGTGAGTAAGGCTGACACAATTGCGATTGAGGATACATAAATAAGGCCCTACCAAATTCACGGTCCATTTTGGTCAATATCACGGTCATAGGATTTTAAAAATTGTAAATGTCATGATTTCAGCTATTTAAGAGGTAACTATAACAGGACCGCTTGGAAATAGTGACCATAATATAATAACATTTAACATCCCTGTGGTGGGAAGAACACCTCAACTGCCCAGCATTGTGGCATTTAATTTCAGAAAGGGGAACTATGCAAAAATGAGGGGGTTAGTTAAACAGAAATTAAAAGGTACAGTGACTAAAGTGAAATCCCTGCAAGCTGCATGGATGCTTTTCAAAGACACCATAATAGAGGCCCAACTTAAATGTATACCCCAAATTAAAAAACACAGTAAGAGAACTAAAAAAGAGCCACCATGGCTTAACAGCCATGTAAAAGAAGCAATAAGAGATAAAAAGGCATCTTTTAAAAAGTGGAAGTCAAATCCTAGTGAGGTAAATAGAAAGGAACATAAACACTGCCAAATTAAGTGTAAAAATGTAATAAGAAAAGCCAAAGAGAAGTTTGAAGAATGGCTAGCCAAAAACTCAAAAGGTAATAACAAAATGTTTTTTAAGTACATCAGAAGCAGGAAGCCTGCTAAACAACCAGTGGGGCCCCTGGACGATCGAGATACAAAAGTAGTGCTTAAAGACGATAAAGTCATTGCGGAGAAACTAACTGGATTCTTTGCTTCAGTCTTCACGGCTGAGGATATTAGGGAGATTCCCAAACCTGAGCCGGCTTTTGTAGGTGGCAAATCGGAGGAATTGTCACAGATTGAGGTGTCACTAGAGGAGATTTTGGAATTAATTGATAAACTTAACAGTAACAAGTCATTGGGAACAGATGGCATTCACCGAAATGTGAAGTTGTGGGACTATTAACTATGGTTTGTAACCTGTCCTTTAAATCAGCTTCTGTACCCAATGACTGGAAGATAGCTAATGTAACACCAATATTTTAAAAAGGCTTTAGAGGTGATCCCAGCAATTACAGAGTGGTAAGTCTAATGTCAGTACTGGGCAAATTAGCTGAAACAGTAAAGAATAAAATTGTCAGACACATAGAGGAACATAAATTGTTGGGCAAAAGTCAACATGGTTTCTGTAAAGGGAAATCATGTCTTACTATTCTATTAGAGTTCTTTGAAGGAGTCAACAAACATGTGGACATGGGGGATCCAGTGGATATAGCGTACTTAGATTTTCAGAAAGCCTTTGACAAGGTCCCTCACCAAAGGCTCTTACATAAATTAAGTTGTCATGGGATAAGAGGGAAGGTCCTTTCATGGATTGAGAACTGGTTAAAAGACAGGGAACAAAGGGTAGGAATAAATGGTAAATTCTCAGAATAGAGAGGGGTAACAAGTGGTGTCCCCAAAGGGTCAGTCCTAGGACCAATCCAATTTATTCATAAATGATCTGGAGAAAGGGGTAAAAAGTGAGGTGGTAAAGTTTGCAGATGATACTAAACTGCTCAAGATAGTTAAGACCAAAGCAGACTGTGAAGAACTTCAAAAAGATCTCACAAAACTAAGTGAAGGGGCAACAAAATGGCAAATGAAATTTAATGTGGATAAATGTAAAGTAATGCACGTTGGAAGAAATAGCCCCAACTATACATACAATATGATGAGGGCTAATTTAGCTACAACGAATCAGAGAAAAGATCTTGGAGTCATCGTGGATAGTTCTCTGAAGACGTCCACACAGTGTGCAGCGGTGGTCAAAAAAGCAAACAGGATGTTAGGAATCATTAAAAAGGGGATAGAAAATAAGACGGAGAGTATCTTATTGCCCTTGTATAAATCCCTGGTACGCCCAAATTTTGAATACTGCGTACAGATGTGGTCTCCTCATCTCAAAAAAGATATGTTGGCATTAGAAAAGGTTCAGAGAAGGGCAACTAAAGTGATTAGGGGTTTAGAACGGGTGAGAGATTAAAGAGGCTAGGACTTTTCAGCTTGGAAAAGAGGAGACTAAGGGGGGATATGATAGAGGTATATAAAATCATGAGTGATGTAGAGAAAGTAAATAAGGAAAAGTTATTTACTTGTTCCCATAATACAAGAACTAGGGGCCACCAAATGAAATTAATGGGCAGCAGGTTTAAAACAAATAAAAGGAAGTTTTTCTTCACACAGCTCACAGTCAACTTGTGGAACTCCTTGTCTGAGGAGGTTGTGAAGGCTAGGACTATAACAGCGTTTAAAAGAGAACTGGATAAATTCATGGAAGTTAAATCCATTAATGGATATTAGCCAGGATGGGTAAGGAAGGGTGTCCCTAGCCTCTGTTTGTCAGAGGGTGGAGATGGATGGCAGAAGAGAGATCACTTGATCATTGCCTGTTGGGTTCACTCCCTCTGGGGCACCTGGCATTGGCCACTGTCGGTAGACAGGATACTGGGCTAGATGGACCTTTGGTCTGACCCAGTACGGCCATTCTTATGTTCTTATCCAATCTACGATCCGCAAAAATGATCTATAGATATCCGCAGATTTGCAGGGCTTTAGATACAAAATCTGGATCCGCATCCATCTGCAATCCACAAAAATGATCGGCAGATATAAAGTAGATATCCGCGGAGTTGCAGGGCTCCAAACATAGAAATAGACTTACTGTATTGTTTGATTTTGTTTATATTTTTTACCAAAATAGTTTATTTTTTTACTATTAGATTGATCTGTAACAACAGTGTTTTGAAGGCTATTGACCTTGGCAACAAATGCACTGTGCACGCTAAATAAAGAATTAAAATGTAAGATATGTTTACCAGCTATGACTCTTCAGAAACAAAACATGGCATGTTAAGGTACATTGTTTTAAGCAAGTTGCTTTGGAGGAAGCTAGAGTTGATGGAGTTCTGTTTGAAGATGTTCCCTTTGCCCAAGAGAAGCACTTCCATTTAAAACAAAAAACAAAACCAAAAAATACAAAAAGATCTTAGTTGAGGGAAGGTGAGATGAAGGTTATCAAGACAGGCTGAGTGAAAGAGCAGGAAGAAACTATTTACCATGTTGGAAAAAAAAGGAAAAGGAGGAGAAAAATGGTTGTTAAGGGTAAAAGATACTGGCAACAGGACAAGGGAAGTACCATAGACAAAAAAGAGCAGTGGCCTGATATTTTAATTGTAAAGGCTACATCTCAGAGATGCGGGTCCAGAAAAGAACTGCAAAAGCAGAACTGCACACCAGAATGTCTGTCAATGAAGTCTAAGCAAGTACCAAGGTCAAGGAGAAGGAACCAGCACCAGACAAAAGGCCAATAGTTACAGAGAGCAGTAGCACCACCATAACCAGTGTATCATTTTAAAATGTTAACCAAGTATTCCAACTCCATGTTAACTGCACAGTGTCACAAAACCATATCTACTGAGTATTTGTATTAATGTAGCCCCTATGAGCCCTAGGCGATGATTTTCTCATAACTGATAATTTGCTCTATATTCAAATAAAGATTTAGACAAGTTTCATCTGATTATGAATTTTATATTGCATATTTAAAATGATGCAGCTCATCAATTGCGATGTCAACTTTGCTCTAATATTTTTACGTTATTTCACAGAACGATGAGTCATGTTAGCATGGAAAAGTTTGAAAAGCAACATTTCCTAAAGTGAAAGGCACAAAAACACTTCAAGGGGGATCGAGCACAAAACCCTTTGTTTCTCCTAATTCAAGAACTACACAGTTGTGCCTAGCCTACCCTAGAAAAGATATCCTGGCATAACTGTACTGGCAAAACTTCCTGGTGTAGACACAGCTTATCCTGGCAGAAAAGCCAGTATTTTATATCAGTTTCCTGAACAAAATAAGCTATACCAGTAAAGTGCTCTTTTGCCAGTATAACTGCATCTATAACAGAGCTTTGGTTGGTATTAAAAAAAGTTGTAAAAACCCACACCCCTAACTGACATTACTTTCCGAGCAGAAGTGCTCTAGTGCAGAGTTGGCCTTGATTTAATATGGCCTTGTCTACATTAGGAGGGTTTTGCAGAGATAGTTACACCCCTCTAGCTAAATTGACGTAGCCTTTTAATGTAGTTATCTCCATATGAAAGTGCTTATGCCAGTTCCTGAGGCTAGCATAAGCTATACCAATACAAACAGTTATACCAGTAAGACTGCATCTACATGAGGGCTTTTACCAGCATAGCCACATCCATAAGAAATCGAACCCCTAACTGATACAGCTACACTTGCAAAACTGTAACGAGTAGACCAAGGCCTTAATTATTCAGATATTGGCATATAGGACAACAGTTGGGTGCCTGATCCTATGAGGTGCTGAGTCTCTTCTGAGAGATATTGAGCACCTGGGACCTCTCAGGATTGAGCCATTCGGCAGCACAGCCTATCAAGCACAGCAAAAATCTCATGCTTCTTTTGAAGTATTGGCTATTTCATCAAGCCTTTTAGAACCATGGAGCCAAATACAGCCCTAGTGTAAGTGAGCGCAGCTCCTACTGACTTCAGTGGGATTTGTACCAATAGTTGCCCAGGCTTAATTTGCACCATAAAGAATAAAAGAGGGGCGGGGGAATGGACCAACATACAGGAGCATAAAAGGAGGTGAGGGTAAGAAGGATATGTTTCAGAAACAAGTTGATAAACTGCAGAAGGGGATGAAGACTAAAAAAAAGGATTAATTCATTTATAAGGGGAATAAAAGGAACTAGACTATGCTGTATCTTTAAAAAACATGAATAACGAGAAAGTGCACTTGTAGGATCATTACACCCACACAGTGGACTCCATATCAACGGCAGCAGCCGCAGTCTATAAAATCGTGCTTGCAGTTAGCTCAGCCATTGTCATCAGATCTTTCAAACACCCCCTTTGATTTAGCAGCATATGCAGAATGGCCACATCCTTAATCTGTGAAGTGGTGTGTACATTTCTCCACAGCTGGAAAAATCCACTGACTTTCCAAAGGCAAAGAAATTCTCACCGAGTTAAAGACCAAGATATTTTCAAGATCTGTGATGGAGAGAAGGAGAACTAAGCTGGAGGAAATATTTAGGTTTCAGTAGCAACAGGACTTCAGTAATGAAAAGCAATAATCCTGATCTCACAGAGCCCAAGGTGGAAATTGCACCTGCCCATCAGTGGGTTTGTTATATTGCATTGTGAGGCCTTGGCAGCAAAGAAGCTGTAGCCCACAATTAATGAACTGTTCAAATCAGCTGTGAAACTTGTCAACTTAATTAAGCCAAAGTTAGTTAATAGTCATTGTTTGATAATTTTGTGCAAAGAAGTGGGCTCAGGACATGCACAGCTTTATTTCATGAACAAATCTGCTAGCTGCCACATAGCAGAGCACACCGTGTATCTATGAACTCAGAAAGTAAATGCCCGGGCAATGAAAGATAGCACTGGTTGACAATGTGTCTTATGAAATCTTGCTGGATATTCTGACATGTCTGGTGGCCTCATACTTCTCTCTTTGTTATTAAATGGTTAAGTAGCATGTGCATTTGAAAATAATGAACATTGTGAAGGCTTCATGAAATATGTGGACCTCTGGAATGATCCAACTAAACTGGAGAGAGGTTGGGGAGCCTGCCTAGGGAACTTTCCTATGAAACTGTAAAGTTGGGGCCAAATGGGGGCATAGACAGAGTAACCAAGCAGAAGTGTTCTGAGGCATCACACACAGCAGATGCAGAGAGAAGACTTCATGGAGCAAGATGGGGAACCTATGCTCCTTAAAACTGCTTCAGATAGAACAGCAACGTACCATCCCAGCCCTACACTTCCTGACAAGCACTCATGTATGACAGAGTGCAAATTACTTAGCCTCCCTTTTACCCCACATTTTTAGCACGTTAAAAGACCGTGTGCCTTACCTAGACTTTAAAACATGTCCGTTCATTAGTACATATTAGCTAGCATGTGCTAACATCACACCTAAGAGGTTAGCCTGGATAAAGCCTGAGGGTATATGGATGGATTTTTAACCTAAAAGTAATTGTTAGCTAATTCAAGCTAACTGGCAAACATTTGTACTTGCTATACTGGACACTCCACAAACATTTGTTCCAGGACACAAGTACTTGCAACAGTCAAGTTGAGTTGCGGCAATCAATGAACCTGAGTTTAAGAACTCTAAAATAAGCAAACCCTTAACACTGAGACCAATTCATCCCTACACTAGAGCTGATCTTAGTGCAAATGCTTCCCTAATTTGACCCAGGCTGCCACAGCCCCTAGCAGCTGTTGAAGCAGCCCATGCTAGCAGATATGGTGCTCTGGCCACACCTTCTAGGCTGGGAATACCCCCTAGACTCCCCTGTGCGGGATAGCTTAGAGACTTTATACTAGCTCTGGACTTGCTGGAGGCAGCCCGTACTTTGGGGACTTTCTGTGGGCTGGATCTGCTGACTTTATGGCCCCTTTATGCTGGCAGAGCCAATGCAAAAAGCCAAGAGGGCTGGGGTGAATTGGGCCTTCTGTGCCTGTTTTCACCTCTGTAAAACGTTAGTAATAATACAGAGCTACCTTGCAGGGTGCTGGAACTCATACAAAGGTGCAAGGCTAAATGAATGTAGTTAAACACTTAGAGATCTTCAGATAATATTTCACATGTGTACATGGCACGGTTTGTTTGCAATGAAAAAAAGATTGGGTCTTGAGCCAGTCAGGCTGAACCTTTGCAGCCAAAGAGGCTGTTCTGCTTTTGGAAGGGCACGTATCCCTTTTTGGTGAGATCTGATAAACAGTCCATAACTTCTTAATGCATTTGTACTGATAGGGATGTCACCGGCACAGTGAGTCCTAACATGGCTGCTTCGAGGGTACTTCTCAGACTCTGTCAGCTGTAATGTAAGTCAGCTGGGGAAGAATTTTTAAGGGATCACAACCTGAAAGGACCAGGCTTTCCTGAGCAAATTCTGCAAGTCAGTCACGGAGAGGTAGCAAGAGGCCACGTGGCCCGATTATTAAACACACAGACTTCCAAAAACAACTGATTGAGATCATCTCCGTCTCCATATCAGTCAAGGGAGATTTGAGGAGGTTTCTTAACATTTTAGGCCAAATTAAGCTCTCTCCTGGCTAGAACGGAGCCCTGCAGCAAAGCTAGTGTGATTCTGCTGCGTAAAGGGGACTGACTGCAATGGAGCAACACCACTGGTGTTCTTGGGGCATGGGTGGGCCCAGGAAAAGGTTAAGCCTGAGGGTACACTGCTATGCAGAGCTTCCTGATGTTTCCATTGCCTGGGGGGGGAATAGAGACTACTCTGCAAAATCATTCCCTATGTCAACACAGGACCAAACTGCATGTGACCCTTCCTTATCACTTAAGCCCTGCACTGGTCTCCAATGTTTGATCCACACCGGTTGGCTTAGAGAGCAATGATGGAGCAGTTCAGTAGATCAGAGGAAAGATCCACCTATACACTGACCCAGTAGTCCTGATATTCTATGCAAGGGGAGCAGAGAATTGAATCTACCTACCTTCCAGCACTGATGGGCTGGAGTAGCAGCTGAAAGGCTGTAATAGTAGTAAATGAGGGAGAGAGCTGCACTGCAATCCCAGGTCTTGGCCCCATGTTGTGGTAATAGTTGATTTCCTTTCCATAGTCAAGGCAATTTTACCTATTGCCTCAGGCTTTATGCGGGTGAAATGAACTTCATCACCTGAGCACAGGGGACTGTGCCCCAGAACTCCAGTGAGGCATAGCAGCTGGCTGGCAGTGTACCATGACTCTAAAGGGGCGGGGACAGAACCTTGCAACAGTTCCTAGAAGTCACAACAGCGGAGACCAAATTAAGACAAGCCTTCAGGCTCCCCTAACCTACAGCCAGGGTTAAACCGTCATTTGGCTGGCCCAGGATAGGGAGATGTACAAAGATTCCACTCCCCATAACACCTTCTCAGTCTTGTACCAAAGCTAGCTTTTCCAACGGCTCACAGATCAGGGCCAGATTTTGAAAATTATATGCTCCATGCCAGTCACTGAAATACATGACCAGATATCAGCACATGGGGCGTTGAGCTTTTTTGATAACCCAGCTGAAGGTGTCACAGTGGGTGCTGCTAGTCTGGCCTCAATCATGAGTACTCGAAAGTCTGGCCCTGAGCTCCTTTGAAAATTTGGCATCATGTGACTTCAAATCCAGTGAGTGAGTGGCAAATCCAGGATTAGGACTCGAGCCTTCCATACTTCCGCATACCTTACTCTAACCACTAGACAATGCTTCCTCCCTGCAGCTTTCAGTCTGTAACATCTAGATTTTGTGCTTTTATAAAGCAAAGGTAAAGAAACCATCTCTTTCAAATATTGTAAACATGAACCGCGATAGCAGATTTATGGTGCTCAGAAAAATCATGAGCCAATACATAAACATGTCGCCTTATGAATCAACACCAAAAAAACACAGACCCTTTTCAAACGAAAAAGCCTATTTTATATTTTCTAGCTAGAGAATATGTTGTAGCTCATGACCGCCCTTAGGAGCAGTCACTGCCCTTCCTTTCCCACCCAAGCCAGGTGTGAGAGGGATGTGTCAACTTCAAAACAGAAAAGAGAGTTTCAGTTAATGCCAAAAGTCATTTGAAACTTCTTCTGCGAGGAGAATGTGATGTTCTCTTGACACTCAGCCAGTTTTTAAAAGTTCGTTCTTTCTTTTTTATTATTAACAAGGTCCATAAAAACTAAATCCCTTCTTATCCCTTGAGAAGCTGGTCCTTGCTGGTCAATGCCAAGGCCAGCAGCAATATACTGCGAGAAGGCTGCAGCACACTCTTTTTTGGCTTATGAACTGAAAGCTCATTTCCCAGCAAGCTAATCTTTTAGCATTCATTAGTACACATACACTGGTTTCAAAAAAGCTGTAACAAATCGTGATATTTATGAAAATGGAAATCGCTCATAAAAAAGTAAATAGCCTCTCCAAAATAAAGTGTTTTATTCTTTGACGAAGGCCAAATGCTAATAATTCATCAGGAAGTGGGGGAGAAACGCAGGACTGGTCCTATGGGGTTGGGGACTGTGATTCACACTCCTTGCACCACTGATCAGCACTGAATTTGACCAGACTGTTTTAGTGACAGGTTTCAGTTTCACAGCATAAAGTGGCAAGGAATAGTCTCATCATTTATATAGTACAGCTGGAGGGTGAAGAAGTACGATAACAAAACTAAGGAGGCTAGATAAGCAGGGCCGCCTATTATCTGCAACTCTGCAGAAAGAGTATCATTTCCACAGAGAAAATGAGATTGTGTGAAAACCGAGGGATTGGGGGAGGGGGGAGATGCGCTAATTAAATTAAAACTTACAGAGTCATAAGAAGTAGATAGCAGGATCCAAGTTTATACATAGTCACTTACAACATTTTCATTGACTTCAGTGGGGCCTGATGTTGCACCGCTGAAGCCAATGGGTGTTTTGAAAATTACTTACGTGGGAGCAAGACTAGGCCCATACACTGTAAGATGAAAGCGGCTTACTCGATTTTACGCATTTCCAGTTTGTCTTGGACCCAAAGAGACATATGGGAAATCAACAGCAGCATTTTAAAAGCAGCTCTTTGCATTTGCAAAGTCTATATCAGGGGTCGGCAACCTTTGGCACGTGGCTCGCCAGGGTCAGCACCCTGGCAAGCCGGGCCGGTTTGTTTACCTGCCGCGTCCGCAGGTTCAGCCAATCGTGGTTCCCACTGGCCGCGGTTCGCTGCTCCAGGCCAATGGGGGCGGCAGGAAGTGGCGCAGGCTGAGGGATGTGCTGGCCGCCGCTTCCTGCCACCCCCATTGGCCTGGGATGGCGAACAGTTTAAAGAGGATCTTTAGGACCTAAAGGGCTAGACACTTAGTATATATTTCTTATATATAAATATTTCGTATATATAGATGTATAAAGAAGCTGAGGGTAACACTGACAGTCGGGGAGTCAAAAAAAAATAAATTGATGAACCTGTGAATGTAGACCAGAAGTCAGTAACCTTTGGCACGTGGCTCGCCAGGGTCAGCACCCTGGCAGGCCGGGCCGGTTTGTTTACCTGCCGCGTCCGCAGGTTCGGCCGATCGCGGCTCCCACTGGCCATGGTTCACCATCCCAGGCCAATGGGGGCGGCAGGAAGCGGCAGCCAGCACATCCCTGGGCCCACGCTGCTTCCTGCCAGTCGGAGCCGCGATCGGCCGAACCTGCAGATCCTCTTTAAACTGTAAACTGATTACTAGGATAGCAAATTTGTTCCACTAATTTTCTTTTAAAAACTATCATGGGTTATTCTTGGCCACTGCCAACAGTGTTTGCAGAACTGAGGTCATATACTCATCCTCACACCTCCCCCAGCAGTAGATATTACTGCAAGAAATAACAACTATTTGTAAATAATTCCTCCACTAAAAAAATTCCATTCTGTGTAGTTTTACTCTTGTATTGCATATATCTATTCAGAATCCCACTGTGTCTTGACAGGGATAGAGCTTTATTAATAAAATGATATTATATGCCAAAATTGTTAGACAAAGTTACATTCAACTCTGTGATAAAGAAAAATTAAATTGATATGCCCACATTAAATCCATTAGACAAGCAATTAAGGAATAACAAACCTTTAACCTATACAATTTCTTGCACCTTTCCTCTAAAGCACGTGGTACTGGCCAACGTGGGGACACAATACTGGACTAGGTGGACCCTGGGTCTGATCCAGCCTGGCATTTCCTCTGTTCCTAAACAGATTAATGCCCTTATCCTGTATTTACAGCCACAATTAATATTAAGCAATGAGTAGAGCAATGTAGTGACTTGTCCAAGGTGACACAGCAGGACAGTGGCAGAACCAGGAACAAAACCCAGCTCTCCTGACATTAACCCTGTATTCTGTAACTAGATTACGCTGCCTCCCCACAATGACAGAGTTATCATAAGGTCTTTTACATGATCACAAACCACTGGGCAATGTAACACACTGTTTGAAAAATAATAAAAACAGGTATAGCTTGAGGATTATGAATATCTGAACATCCAGAGGTAAAATTCCTTTAATCTATTAGGAATTAACAGTTTGCTTTTGAAAGGCAGTTTTCTCTGGATTTGCAATAAATTCTTCGCTGTAACCTACGACCTGAAGTCATAACAATGTATCCATTCTTATATACCTACTGCTCAGATGAATATCTGCTAGCATAATATAACAGTAAGAAACTACACTCCCCCCCCCGCATTCTATTCCTCTTGTAAGACTGATAATATAATATTTTGTCTTCAAATTCATCTTTATCAATCTTAAGTACACAAATATAGCATTTTGCACTATTAACAACATGTAATTCCTATGACATATATAACATCAAAATATAAACACAGCAGGCCATGTTCTGCCCTCACTCCACCCTGACAGCTCACTGACTTCCATGGGCTTCTACTGTAGACAGTGGGATTGTAACTACAGAGAGAATGTGGCCCACTAACAAAACTCTTCAGTATTTTAAAAGTATTATTTGTTTTGCAAAGTCAAATAAATACACAGGCATTGTTCAGAACCCAGGTCCAATCTGCCGCTATCACAGAAGTGAGTGGTAGACCTTTGATGGACTTCAGTGAGTGCAGAATTAGGCCCTCATGAACTTCTTGTTTTTGAAAAAGGGCAATTTTATCAGCCAGTTAAACTGTAGTGGTGTAAAAGGGAAGTTATTTCTGCTTCAAGTTACCAAAGTATCATGGGTGATGGTCCTCAGCCTAACACAACTTTTTTTTTTTTTTTTTTTTTGGGGTGGGGGGGGGGGGGGGGACGGTTAACAAAAAAAAAATAATTTAAGATAATAACAAAAACTAGAGAGGGACGTAAT
>NC_048307.1:67156782-67191565 GCF_013100865.1 Trachemys scripta elegans | reverse complement strand
GTGTGATGAAGAGTCCAAAAGAAATACTGAAAGGAAACTGCATACAAGCTTAGATGGACAGTTATCTAAAAAAAAAAAAAAAAAAAAGACACACACATGAATACAAACTCGAAGTTCCTGAGGGGGATGCATATATATGAAGCACATTTTATACTATGCATTTAGAACAGGGGTGGGCAAACTATGGCCCACAGGCCACATCTGGCTTGCCAAGCGAGTTAATCTGGCCCTCGAGCTGCCGCTGGGGAGCGGGGTTTGGGGCTTGCCCCGCTCCGGCACTCCAGCCAGGAAGCGGGGACAGGAGCCGCTCTGCGTGGCTCCGCGCAGCTCCTGGAAGCAGCACCATGTCCCACCTCCAGCTCCTACATTTAGAGGAAGCCAGGGGGGCTCCACGTGCTGTCCCCACAGCTCCCATTGGCTGGGAACTGCGGCCAATGGGAGTTGCAGGGACAGCACATGCGAACGGGGCAGCGCGCAGAGCTGCCTGGCCACACCTCTCCGTAGGAGCTGGAGAGGGAACATGCTACTGCTTCTGGGAGCTGCTTGAGGTAAGCGCAGCCCAGAACCTACACCCCTGAGCCCCTCCTGTGCCCCAACCCCCTGACCCAGCCCTGATCCCCCTCTTGCCCTCCAAACCCCATGATCCCAGCCCAGAGCACCCTCCAGCACCCCAAACCCCTCATCCCCAGCCCTACACCAGAGCCCCCAAAACTCCCATCTCACCCCAACCCTCCCATCGCACCCCAATCCCGTACCCCATCCTGGAGCCCCCTCCCACACCCTGAACTCCTCATTTCTGGTCCTACCTCAGAGCCCGTACCCCCAGCCAGAGCCCCCACCCCGTGCCCTAACCCCAGCCCTGATCCCTCTCCCACCCTCTGAATCGCTCGGTCCCAGCCTGAAGCACCCTCCTATACCCCAAATCCCTAATCTCCAGGCCCACCCCAGAGACTTCACCCCCCCCCCGAACTGCACCCTAACCCCCTACCCCAGTCTGGTGCCCCCTCCTGTACCCTGAACTCCTCATTTCTGGCCCCACCCCAGAGCCCTCACCCCCTCCTGCACCCCAACCCCAATACAATTTCCATACCCAGATGTGGCCCAAAAGTTTGCCCACCCCTGATTTAGACATTTGAAACTAGCCATACATTTGGAAATTCTGTGCTACTGCTGAGAAGTGTCAGAAAAGGAGAGTATCTGGTATTTGGTACAAGTGTTCTCAATGATGAGGCAACTACCCTATCTGCCGCTTAATATAGGAAAGATGATATCCAAGGCAAATTGGAGTTCTTTTGTTTTGCTTTTTGAAAAACAAAGCATAAGCATGGCTTTTCCCAAATAAAATTCTTATAAACTAGGTTTATGTTGCAATGTCCTTTTTAAGTCTATTTCTCTGATGGCATTTTATTAAGCATGATACAGACCAAAGTTAAAGATAGAAAGTTATGGCAAATATGCAACATTAAAAATACATTGTCTTCTAGTGGCAAGTAAAATAGGGCCTCATAAAGTTTCCACTACATCCCAGTAGGGAGTTAAAGGTCACTGCTAACTCAAAGTTAAAAACAATGGGAAGTAGAGGATGTCATTCTTTTATATTTGCCCAGTGATTCTGTGTTTTCTTTGTACAAATTTATTTAGGAAACTGGGAAATCTAACAAACAATGAAGTGATTTCAAGGCTGCCTTGTTCCTCCCACCCTCATCAGAAATCAGTTCATTCCACTTTATAAAATGTTTAATGTATAAAAAAAATATTTGTTACTTCAAAAGGTTTGAACTTTCCAAGTACATAAAATGCAAGTTTTCCAGGAAACTTTAAAATGAAAGTGATAATTATTTTGTTTGTACTAAAAGAGTGATTTCCCCTCCTTATTAACCAAAGAACAGACAATAAAACTTAACTTAAATCAAAGCAGCTTAAAGCTATCAATTTATATATAGTTCAAAATACCAACAAAAAACTTACTTGAAATGTACAACTGATAAATTCATACAGGAATGAAATATACATCTGAACAATTGGATGATTGTTATTAAGCCAGCAAAAATGTGTCACCCTAATTTTTAGGGGTCAAATTAAGCTGCCTCTGATGCACATGTACACATGGGAAGAGGAGCACCCAGGCAGGATGTGGGCTTGCGGACTGTTCCCCATACCTCCATAAACTCTGAAGTTTACACTTCTCCAGGTAGGGAGGGCAGGGCCTGGGACCAGGAGGTTTATTAACTCATATGCTGCCACACTACCCGAACAGATTTTTTGCCCCATGTGCTGGGGCAGTGTGAGGACACTATAGCCAGGCTCATCATGTAAGAGCTAATATTAACCCTGCTTTGGTCCTCAGCTCCCACTATGTGAACAGGAGTTGAGAATGCTCTGCAGTTAACAGGAAATGCTTATCACTTCGAAGTATCAGGTCCTGCAGCAATAAAGGTGACCTGCAAAAGCAAAAATAGGCCCTCAACAGCTGAAAGTGAAAGTTGAGTAACTGAATGGGGAAAAGATTTTTACTCTGAGTGTTTAAAAAATAACTTCATTTATTTTTGTTAACACCCATTTAATTTCAATCACTGACATTTTGAAGAAAAAAAAATATTTGTTAGAGAGTCAGTACCCTCTACCCCTTCCACTAAAATATGAAAGGAAACAAGACAGGCTCCAAGACACCCAGGAGCTTCAATAAAAGTAGGGGAAAAGAAAGTTTCCTGATATTTCTAAAGAACAAACCAAGCAAATTCTCACACATGAAAAAGGGCACAAATCCAATTCAGAGGACAAAAATCTTTTGCAGTTCATCTTTCTTACATGTACACACGAAACCAAAATCCAAATTCAGGGTCTAATAGCCAAATGACAGCCATTAAAATTAATGGACTTGATCCTATTGACGTCAGTTACAGAACTCTCATTGGCTTTGGTGGGAACAAGATCAGGCCCAATAGGAGCCGAATAGCTAAAACGCCACAAAGGGTCTTTAAGATGTAGAAGCTAATAAATAAAAATTGGCCACAATGTAATTAACTAAAACAAATTAATATTTTCTCTGGGCCCAGTCCAACATTGAGATCCTCCAGTGCATCCCTTGGGTCCATACATGGAAGATCAGGGGTTCTGTTGTTGTTTTTTAAATTGGCAACATCATTTTATCCCAAATACTGCCTTTAAAGCTTGATAATCTTACAACAATTTGTTCCAAAATATTTTGCTTTGTTAAGGGCAGCTCATCACATTGTCAGTCTTTAGCTGTTGAAAAGGTACCAATACACAGATAGACATACAATGTTAAAAACATTATTTAAAAAGAAGAATTTCAAATTAATTTGTAAACCACATTGAAACGGGAGAATAATGAGCATGATGTAATTTCAATGAATTTTAAAAGTCACTTTCTAACACTTTTCCTTTCTCCAGAAAGGCATACATACATGTGGAAGCTGCAACTACTGGTTTATAAAACACTAAACTTTTATGGAATGTTGAGTGACATATTTACAGATTTTACAAGGAAGAGGAGAAAAGGGCCTGGGAGTTTGATTCAGGGTCAACAGCTCAGCCCACAGCAGAAGGGGATGAGCTGGAAGAATGCAGACATCAGAGACTTCACTGTTTAATTTCATCCCCTACACTGTAATGACCCTATCAACATAATTTACTATGCTTTCAGGCAGGCATTTTCAAAAGGATCCTAAGGAAGTTAGGTGCCCAACTATCACTGAAAGTCAAGAGGATTTGGGTGTATAACTTCCTTGGGTGCCTTTGGGGGGGTGGGGGGGGGGAAATCACAGCCTTTCCTATTGAGTGGTCAGACTATTTAGTAATACATATTTAAAAGGTCAGTATGCATCTTGCCACCCTTACCAGTCTCAGTTATGGTTAAACCATGATATCTAATTATTTTACACCAGAGACAGTTACATACAGAAGGTCATAGAGGCAAATTAATCCCCGGTCAAACTCCATTAAAGTTATGGATGAATTTGGCCTATAAAGCACTGGCTGCAATTCATACAGAAAATTCAAAGTTGGAGAGATAACAAGAAATCACATTTAATGAACACTCTTCTAAACTTTACTATCAACCTTTTAACTCCACCTATATTTAGCAAATATGTTTACAATTTGCCTCTATTAAGTACATAGTACTAGATCATCTTCAAAAAAGGTGGGATGGGGTGGGAGGGACAGACGACAGACTGATGCCTTATGAAACATTTCTATGAAATAATTCTGTTTAGAAATCAGTCTGCTCATCTATCATATTTGCTTTAGGTTTCTTCCATTTTTCTTTGGATGCAAACAAGGGCTTTGTGTTTCTCTATTCATTATGTTTATTTCCTATCCGAGGCCCAATTTTGAAGTCAATGGGATTTTTGAGCCCACGAAAAGTGCAGGATCCAGGCACTTAATTATTGTTGCTAATGGGGCCAATTATATAGCCCTTACTCAGGTAAATAGTCCTTAGCACTGAAGAAATGGACCCTTCTCCTCCCTGCTCCCAGTTGCACAATACTTTAGAAGTGTAAAGTGTTATTATTATACTCCTGTTTGGAATATCATAAAAATTGCAGTCAGTAATGCTATAAGGTTCTGACTTTGTTTCTGAATATGGATAATTACTTGAACAAGAAGAGTGGATATTAAAAACATAAGCAACATATGGAAGCAAAATGGTTTCTAAATAGAATAGCTTCAAATGAGCTATGAGCAACATTTAAAAAAATATTTGGTTACATAAAAAGCTGGAAACAATATGCCCTTCATAGTGGTACTGTTTGTAAGCTTTTTCTTATTTAGAGTGTGCAATAATGTTGTCATTGAACATGATCCAGGAGCAAGTATCTACATCTGGTGGGACTGTTTCACAGCAATGATCATTATTTACTACTTGTGCTTATCACTTCAAATTTTAAAAACTGAACTGTTGATACCTTAAATACTAAGGAGACCGGTGCCTTGAACTATAATTTCATACCATACAATACAGGGGAGCGAGGGAGAGGGAAAGATACTATATAATTAATTTTCTGATGAATTTGGGGTTTGAGGCAAGGTTAAAAAACAGTGTGAGCAAGTGTATTGTATCACTAGGATGTTTCTTACTGTGGATTTATCCAAATATGTTTACACATCCCTCTGTTAACTAAGATTTTAAGAAAACAACAGGCCCAGTATGTTAAGCAAAATGACATACTGCAAAGAGAATGGAAATAAATGTTTATTTTCAACACTTTCCACATCAACACACAGGTGTAAGGAGAGAAAGAGCTAAGAAACTTTCCACAAAGCCTGAAACTGGCAGGAGACTGACACACAGGAAGTTCCAGCCAGAGAGGATGAGGGACATGGCTGCAGGAGGCAGAGAGAAAAGAGTGTTTCACTTCAGTCAGTAAGGTACAAGCTGAAAAGAATCATTATGGAGTTAACATTATCCACTCCGCCACACAAGAAGCTGCACTGAAGTTCAGAGATGCAATTCTTGTATGTTCCTATTCTATGTCAAACTCCTACTGACTTCAGCAAGAGCAGGACTGGGACCTATGCAAGGATTGGGAGGAGTAGTTCCATTGGCTAGTCTGAATGATTAAAAAAAAAAAAAAAAAAAAGAGCTCATGGTATGCTCCCAGCAGAGCAATTTATACATTGTGAGCAGCTTCAGGACTGCTCTTTGAATTGGTGCTCTTCTACCTTCTATTCAAACCAAAATCAAATCAAATCATAGCAATCTAAAGAAACACTTTGATTTCAGCATGCAAGGCTGAAGTAAAATTGAACATACTTCTCATCGCATCAAAGGCCTAGTTATTTAAGTTTGCTTCATATCAACTCAAAAGGAACCCACAGTCCACGGGCAAAGAAAGGATTTGTCCTTTGCAACAACAGAATCAAAAGGCAGCCTGGGAGTCTGGCAGCCGCAGGGAGCGAGAAAGGTTAGAGTGTCTCAGCGTGGGAAGGATCATCTCAGTGGGAGCAAGGATCTCTATACAGGAGGGCTGATGTCAGTGGAAGTGGGAGGGAAATGACGGTGAGGAGGGTTGTCATGGGAATGATTGAGAACTGGCTTTGGAAGGAGCAGAGAGGAATCAGAAGAGAGTTGGATGGCCTCAGTGGGAGTGGGGACACTATATGTGGGTGTTTCAAAAAGAGGGAGAGCCCACCATGTGTTCCCAGGGGAGGGAATGCCCAGCCCAAGCAGGGCAGGAGCAGGAGAGCATGGTAGTCTCCATCATATGTGATTAAATACATACAGATTATATCTGATTAAATGAGAAAAAGTCAGTGTACATTGTAGTATTACAGAGCCATTAATTAATGGACTATTATAGATGTTATTTCATGTTTGTTAAACTACCCAGGAAAGGGCAGTTCAACAGGTTTTGAACTAAGAATGCTTACTGTTTCTAAAGCCTTGGATTTCATCTGTTAGTCCCCAACCAGCAGATAAATCAAACAGCCTTTTACAACGTGACCTGCTTCTACCTTAAAATGTCAGAGCCTTTGGTTTATGCCCATTCCCCAAACACACCCCTTGGTGTGTGTATATTGTTGAAAATACACCTTGTCAAGAAGAGCCATACAAGAAAAAGAAAATATTACACAAGTAAATTAACTGTGGCATGAAATACAAAGTGAATGCATGAGAGCACGGTGAAGTACAAGGGTTCATTGACATAATGTTGGGACAGCATATTGCTCACAAAGAGCAACGCCATGAGCAAGCTATGCAAGTCATTCTACACAAGTGCCCATTAAACATTTACACCATATCAACATTTGCTCTGCTTATGCCACATTTTTAACTGAGCAAATATATTAACAATGTTTTAGAGAGGGGTTTTTTTTAAACATATGGATTTTTTAAAAATCCTCCTTTCTGTAAAGCCAGGTATTTTAGTACCATGAGTCCAATTATATAAACTTCTGAGGAAGAGAAAAAAATACAGTTGGTACATTTAAAATGTACGTATAAGTATCACAGCCTTAAATTATAATAAAATAAATAAATTATGGAGATATACCTATCTCATAGAACTGGAAAGGACCCTGAAGGGCCATTGAGCCCAGACCAGTCCAGCCCCCTGCCTTCACTAGCAGGACCAAGTACTGATTTTTGCCCCAGATCCCTAAGTGGCCCCCTCAAGAACTGAACTGAACTTACAACCCAGGGTTTAGCAGACCAATGCTCAAACCACTGAGCTATCCCTTCCCCCTTAAAGCCTAAGATCTTGTGACCTTTTGGGGCTAAAAGCAAGTGCTATCCCATTGGTACCCTTGGAATTTGTGCTTTCCAATAGTATTCTATAAAGCTCCATTTGCTAGTGTGGATGGGTTGTGTGATAATCAGACCTTAAACTTGTCACTGTTCCAGGGCTAAATATTGCAGAGCCTGCCCACAGACCAATGTAATTTTGGATTGAAAATTCTATATTTGGGGAGCAAAAAGGAAACATTTTTGTGGCAGGTTCATTTTTTTAAGATGTGACACTTATTTGAAGCTGCTCAGAGATTAGCAGTGTTAGAACATCTCATGGGAGTATTGATTAATGGGGACAAGTGAGGCCACCAAATGCCATTTATGATATGATTTCTTGGCTTATTACATGGATATCACCACAACCATATATGCCAGATATAGATATTGCTACATACATGTATGCCTACATACACTACACAAACTATTCTGCAAGATTACTTCGGAAAAGGTTTGATTTTTTTCCTTATTAAGAAAGGAATGTTAATCTTTGTAGCTATATTTCATGGATGATGGGAGTCACAAAATACAGTGGGAAGACATTTTACATTTAGTGATTCCCTGCCATCCGATCATAATGGATATCTGACAACACTCTAGAATAGATATAGAATAAATCTCAGTATCAGCTAGCGGCGGGGGGGGGGGGGGGGGAGAGAGACTTCTTTTACAGCTTGGATTTGGTTGTATTTTTGTATGGTGCTTTTTGACTTGAAAATCTTATGTATTATAACCAACATACTGATCTAAGGAAAGGGATTTACATCATCATAAATGTTTCTACAAACACTAGTGAAAACAGATGATGTACACACACAGTAGGCCAAATTTTGTTCTTATGTATAACTGTGACTTTCCTGACTTCCATATGTAACAGAGGAGAGTTTGACCCAGGTGTGAATATTGCTGAGATACAGAGAAAAAAACGTCACTCAGACAGGTAACTGTGCTATACACACAAATCAGAGGCGTTCCAACTACCGTATCACATGATAATCATTGGCTCAACCTCATGAGGTGCTGACCATGTTCTGCACAGCGCTGAGTGCTACTGAAGGTGTCCAAGTACTTCGGAGAAGGTTCTCAGCCCTTTGCAAATGTTTAATGGTTTGTGGTACCATGCTCATTCTCACAATTCCTCCTCAGGCCAGAGTCCTACTAACTTCGAAGCTGTATGATTGTATGAGCTTGCACCAAATCCTGCTCCCAACCTCCCACTGGCTTCAATGTCTCAATTTTCCTGTGCTCTGTTTCTTTGTAAAAGAACTTTACTGTGTCACTGAGAGTAGGTGACACAGCAATAGTACAATTCAGTTCCATACACAATACAATTTCAGTGACAACATAGTTGTAAACTAATATAGCAAGGATAGTAAATGTGATAACAATATACAGGCTAATAATAACAGCAGAGAAAGTACAGTTCTATGCTGTTTTACATATCTGAAGGATAGCACAGGATTTTAAACAAGAAAGTCAGGAGGTGGAGAGGTGGAATCACATTTAGTATTAAATTGATCTTGCAAAAAAAAAAAAACACTCCCATTAAGGAAAAACAATCATTTTGCAGCAGTATTGTCAGTGGGAACCTACCATCACAGCTATGAAATACGACTTTTTGTGGAAAAAAACAAGACAATTCAACAAGATTGGAGTATGACTGTGAACTAAGATCAACTGCATGTCTAGCTGAGTTACCTCTGATGTTCCCGTCCCACTAACAAGCAATGTATTCACAAGCATCTTGAAAACAAAAAATAAACTGTTTTCTTCTTCCCTGCATTATCTCACAGTATTATTTAACAGAGTAAACACATAGAAGACTAAGGCATCTTTAATGTGAATATTATATGATTTTCTTGTTTAAAATGCTGTGAGATCCTTCAAGCATATATCTGAAAATCAGAAAAAATAAATAAAAGCTACCCAAACAAAACTCAGAGTTCTGATGACAACATAAATAACCTGTATTTCTTTATTGTAGTTTCCATGATTTCATCACCATGCCTTGGTGTGTATGCAGCCTTATAGCTCAGTTTCTTGTGTCTTATTTAGAACATAAATAAAAAAGTTAATTTGGCAAATAATTGCTCTAGTTATTCATCCTATTACCTATATAGTTTCTTCTTGCATCCCACATTTTTTCAACTCTATGAAGTGACATTGTTCTATTTCGGGGAAAGTAATTTAAGAGAATCACCCACACCACAGAAACAATTTGCTGTAGTTCACAATCAATAACGTAGACACATTCTTAATATAGATTGTAAAAGGTTCAGAAAACTGTACAAATTATTATAAGTATTGTAAGCTGCAAAATGTTGTGACCTTTTGCTAGTTCCTTCCTGTATGTCATACCTATATCTTATATTTACGGCATGTGTATCTCTTAACAGATATCACGGTAAGCCAGGGATCAGCCATGTTATATAATAGCTCCTGTGCATCCATAACTTGTCTTTTCATTTGTACTTATTTATTTCTACAAAAAACAGTGAAAACACTCGACCACAAAAACTAAATTAGCAACTTAATAAATATATGCCACTCACAGAAAGTAAATATAACTGCAATTCTTCAGTTCTCCTAACTTATTTTACCTTTTTTAAAAATCACAATTTCTTTATTTTTTCAGTATGTGCCTTTCTGTGAGGCACATTGGGGTTATGCTATATGTAAGTATACACACACGAATACTCCTCAAAATACCTTGTCTAGAAAAGCAAGCAAAGTCAACAAGTGGTAAATGTAAATCAGAACCCTATCCAAAAATTCCTGTCACTCTTGTTCCAGCTTTCTGATGGGAAGTGACCAGCCCATCTACCAGACAGTTTTATATGGCATTGGTATTTTGCACCCAAAAAGACAAGCACAAAGAGCAATATTTGATAAGTCAATAACAACAGATGTAAATACATGTTAGTTGCAGTGCAGGCTCACACAAGCTGTGTTCCACCATAGATATCTCTGCTGCTGAATGCAGAGGGCCTATCTGCTTGCCTTGCTCTAATGATTGACAAGGACATTTAAACAGCTCTCCTTTTCCACTACATCAAAAAACTCTTCCCATGGAATGAAGAAACAGGTTTGGGAACATCGACAATGTAGTTTCATGAGACTGATTAGTTTATAAACTAACTAATTGCTCAAGCCATTAAAGCTTTCCCACAATCTATTACTCAGATAGCCTCCTTGGATCAAATCACTGGAGCCAACTCCTGTTCTGAGAGAAATAGTGCTTGTATGTTTAGCACTCTTTTTACCTTTAAGCTGGATCTGCTGGTCTGGGTGTCTGGCTCCATGCTCTGGCTGTTCTCCCTCTTGTCTTTCTTAGAGGAATTAGTCCTCACCTTATAAGTGGATGTGTTGGAGGATTTAATGAATAATCCCGGGACGGAGTTGCCTTGCTGTTGCTGAGACATGGTTGTGTTGGTCTGGTGAGGGGAATTGGACTCCTCGGACTCTTTGCTACTGTGATAAACCACCCTGCTGTCAGAGATGTGGATGCTTGGAGCACAGCCCATGCTTTGTGACCACTTTGGGACTATTTCTAATTTGTTTTCTCCTTCCAGTGGGTCTTTTCCCTTTGATTATTATTATAATTTTTTTGTTTGTTTGTTAACAGGTTGAATCTCCTTCCTGCTTCTCCGCTACGCTCGGGAGCATTGTCATCGGTCCTTTCTACCCCCCCAGAAACGTGTGTTCTCTTCCTCCTCCAGGAAACCGGGATCCTTGGAGCTCGAGCTCAGCAGCGGGGCGGGGAGGGGGTTCAAGAACCGGCCGAGTTCATGCTTTCACCGGTGCTCCCTTTCAAATGAAGCCATCTCAAAATCGCGGTAGGATTTTCTGTCAGCCCGGGGAAAGGGACGGGGGGGAGGGGGCAGCCACACCAGCGTCTCCTTGGACTAAGCGCTCAGCGCCCTGAACATTGGAACATTTCCCCCTCAGCACTAGCCCACAGAACCGACTATTTTCCACTAGGCTTTGCAAAGTGTTACAAATTAACCTTGGGGCCGGGAGGAGGGGGGGGATTCTCCCCCCACACACACACACCTTGTCCCCCACAGCCCCCACCAGGCGCTGCGTGTCGATTTATCCCGCTCACCAAGCTCAAGAACCGATCCTGTTCGTTGCCTTGCCTCGCTCTCTTTTTTTTTGGAGGGGGGGGGAAATCAAACCCCCCCTCCCCTCCTGAGCTAGAGGGTGTTCCTCGATCACGCTCCCGTCCGATTCATGTTCCTCTCCGTCCTCCTCCTGCCCAACAGCCGCCGCCGCCGCCGCGCAGGCTGGCTATTGACATTCACGGGCTAGCCTCCTCTTGGCAAGGGCTTCGGAAGGAAGATTCCCCCCTTCGGAAACAGGGGGGTTCTAGCCAGCAGAACATTCCATGCCGCGGGGCGAGCCCGCCGGCGCTCCCGGCTGCACTGCACCAGCCTGGCAAGGGGCGGCTGGGTGGGAGGCACGGGGGGGAAGCAAGCTCAGAGGTGGAATCGGGGAAGGTGGGGGTGGGCAACAATAAGAGCAACCCTAACAAAAATACTGCATAACTCAGAGGGGGGCTGCTGAGATCCAGAAGAGGAGCCGACTCAGCCGGCGGAGGCATCAAAGGGCCTCCTCCATGTTTTGTGGTCACAGAAAAGATGCAAAACGTTGCACACACATTAAAAAAAAAATTATCCTAGAGTCCCATCTCCGTGGTATGCATTAAAATGGCGAGAGGTTTAATTCCCAGGCATTTGCTCTCCCTGCAGCTGAGGCTGGGCAGGAGGAATGCCTCTCCTCGGCGTCTCCTTTCCTTGCTCCGTGCCGGTGGATGCTGTTCTTATTGATGCGGCTCAGCTGCAATCTCTGCCCTCCCCCCTTTCCTGCCCCCCCGCCCTCCAAAGCTGCCCGCTTGCGAGGCTTCCCCTTGCAATTCTGCCCCGGTGTTTGACAGCGGCGGCGGAGCCAATACAAGCACCCGCGAGCGGTGACCTCCAGCCTTTATTGGCGTCAATGCAAATGAGCCGGCGAGGGCCAATCTGCTGCGGCACGGCCGGAGCCAGGCGGCCCCGCGCGAGGGAGCGAATTTCAAACTGCTCCCGTCGCCGCCGGGCCCCTGCGCACCCACCGCGGGCTGGTCCCGCTAGCGCACGCAGCGCGCTCGGGGCTGGCTCCCGGCTCTGCACGCCAGGGCCAGTGCACCGAGCAGGGGTGTCTCCACGGGGGGGAAGCTGGGGCGCCACCTGGTGCGAGCCCCTTGGAGGGCTAGAGTTAGGGGACCCTACCATACTGGCCCTGGCATTTTCCCATTGGTTGCAGCACCTGTGATGTCTGGGAGCTAGGACTGGCTCCATTTCCAGCTCTGCATCTGTCTGCCCATCCCCGGGCATCACCGAGCTGGGCCTCAATCTCCTCATCTGTAAACTGGGGATGATGATGATTATGATGATGATACTCACCTACCCCAAATGGGGGGTTGTTTGGTTCACGGTCCTAACGTAAGGCAGTGCTTTTCAACCTTTTTTCATTTGCAGACCCTTAAAAAATCTCAAATGATGGCAAATCTTAGACATAGTCTGCGGTCCCTCTGGGGTCTGTGGCTCACAGGTTGAAAACCACTGTCCTAAGGCATTTTGAAAAGGGCAAGTGCTAGGTCAGGGGTCGGCAACCTCTGGCACGCAGCTCGCCAAGGTAAGCACCCTGGTGGGACGGACCAGTTTGTTTACCTGCCGCCTCCACAGGTTCAGCCGATCGCGGCTCCCACTGGCTGCAGTTCGCTGCTCCGGGCCAATGGGGGCAGCAGGGAGCCACAGCCAGTACGTCCCTTGGGCCATGCCGCTTCCAGCATGTCCCTCGTCCTGCGCCACTTCCAGCAGCTCCCATTGCCTGGAGCGGCGAACCGTGGCCAGTGGGACCCACGATTGGCCAAACCTGCAGAGGCGATAGGTAAACAAACTGGTCCTGCCCGCCAGGGTGCCTACCCTGGCGAGCCATGTGTCAGCGGTTGCCGACCCCTGTGCTAGGTAAATCGCAAGCAGCATTGTGGTTAACACACCACCACCCCTACAGAAGCTGCTCTGTTATATACATTATTCTCTGCACCTGCTCTAATGTGCAGTTTTATTTTGTCAAGCTGAGAGTCCTTGATTTAAAAACAGTTTTGTTTGTTAACTGAGATTTCAGATGTCTCATTAAAACACACTAAAATCCTTAAGTAGCAATGGGGGGATTCTTTAAACTAATCTGCCAAATATGCGAGACCTGGCCCAGGTCTGCTCCCTTCATTATGGAGTGTGGGTAAGTTGAGGTTCTATACTTAAAGAAGGAATTCTGCCTCCATACTGTGTATGAAGAATATGGCATATCCTCCCCCAAATTGCAGCACTTATGCTGCATACAGAATTTTCTGAGAATTTACATCTAAATCTAGTTGTTAGTTTTAAAACGGGTCCTTTTGAAATGTAGCACTGTGTCATATCTTTTTATGTCTTGAATAATCTCAGTACAGAACTAAGACTTTTCAAACTTTCCAGATAATTAACTCACTGAAATCTCATGCACAGGGTACATTATAAAATTTCACTTAAAATAAAGCTCATGTTATTAGTGAGTATTGTAGCTAGTAGCTATGATCAAGGAGAGGGCCAATAGCTTAGGTCATTGACTTGATCTAACTGAAGCCCTGGTGACAATAGAAATAACTCAATCTACACTTTAACTCTACAGCTAATTTGCATGTTACAATTCTGTTGGTTATAATGAGTCAGTACCTGAAGATGGACTCATGTCAAGGGTTCTCATTGTTACATTGCTTAGCTCAATTGACTGTCACTGCTCCTCAAAGGTTTTGTGGCCACAAGCTCTCTTGGGCATCAGTGTTTGAAAGGCTCACTGCACACCAAAAGCAAGACTGCCATGGGAGTCGAGTCAGGAGCACACAAGAAGCCCTTAAAGCATAGGTGTTAACTCAGGGACTAAACTCTCTATCCCAGTTTTTCCATTTCTGTAGTATTTTCTTCCTAAGATCTCTCTTCCCCCAAGACTTCCTCTGAGGACCACCACAAACTTGCTTCCCTCTGCCCCTTCCACTCCTTCCTTGCCTTGTAGTGGTAATGAGTTGGGGGGGGGAGAGGAATAGCATCTTTAAAGAAAAATAATCTAATCTAGAACCTAGATGCTAGTATGCACTAATCATAATTATGTAATTATCACATGGCATCACTATAGAGCAGAGTTAAGCTTGTTTGGGTGCCTTAACTATGAATTTCCATACCCTTGAAATGTTTGGATTTCTTTTAACCTTAATTCTGAATTTCTTGGATTTGTAATGCTTGGTTTGGGGATAATTACAACATCCCTGTAAAATTTTATACCTTTAACTATACTATATTTACAATATATACTTTCAGCCTTAACTTTATCTAAATGTTAGTTTCGTCTGCGAACATCTGTTAGTGGTGGGAGGGCTCTATGAAGTAGGCAATGAATGCAAGAGCACCAATGTCATGCATTTAAGCATATTTTAAAATGTTGCAGTAACTTTAGATGTTTGTACTATTCTATGTTATAGACAATGTCAACTGCTTAAATGCTCTTTATCTAGTAATAGATGTAGCTAAATACAAAAAGGAAGTGTTATTTGAGTGTAATGCAAACGTCTAAGAATTCTCTTAAGATCACAGATGTTCAACTAATCTGGTACCAATGTGTGAATTATGACAGTACAAATGCTAAACAGTTTTAGATCACACTACAAACGCTTGAAAGCAACTTCTCTAATGCAGAGTATTAAGTGTCAGCACAGCCAATACCCACTACCTAAAAATTATTTAGCCAACAATGAACACGTCAGTCACAGAAAACAGAACCTACAACTACCCCCAAAACTTTTGGAATATCATACAACATCCCAAATATACTGCTATGTTCCTTGAGCTGCATGAAACGTTCTTCAACTGACTGTATTGCACAATCTAGCATCTGGTTAAAGAATTCAACTTTGAATTGTTGTTTGGGGTCTCTTATGGGATTATCCCATGCCTCGTAATCAAAAGGTTGTCTTCTTCGGTGACTCTTGTATTCTTGAATGGGTGAGAAAATAGCTTCAGTGTGAAGTTCCTCTGCCAACTTCTGTGCACTCTTCAGAACGTTTTGAAATTCCTCATCTGACTGGTAAGACTGTACGTATGACTTTGCTTTGTCCAGTTGTTCCATTGCTCCAGATATAGCAAGGTCAACACCTTGGAGTCTCTTGCTTACAACATTTATTTCAAACAGTATGTCATGCCACAACACTAAGCCAAAGAGAAATTTGAAGTTATGTATGTTTCTGATGATTCCATTTCCCTCTGTCACTGTTCTCCCACGAACAGTTCCTATCATAGCATTATCCTCCAGAATGGCAACTATGGCATCATCTGTCTTCCCAATTTGGTGTTTGACAAGCTTTATTGCCTCCACTCAACTTTCCCATCGTGTGGAACTCAGTGGTTTCAGTGTCAGAGAGGATGTTCCCAAATGTTGCTTCAAAATTTGCCATTGATGAGTTGATGCAGAGAAAAATACATAGATGCTTTGAATTACATTAAAAAATTCAGCAGCCTCACTAGAAGCTGATGCTGCATCACTGACCACCCAGTTCAATGAATGAGAACTGCATGGGACAAAAAAATCTCGAGGGTTTAACTCTCGGATCCATGTCTGCACTCCTCTGTTCTTTCCTCTCATGTTGGCACTATTATCGTAGCCCTGACCTCTCATGTCAGCTATCGCAATTCCCGTATCTTCCAGCTTTTTAAGAAGCACATTTGTCATACCAGCTCCTGTAGTATCATCAATGTCAATAAATTCTAGAAAATGCTCTCTGACAGTCACCATTGCAGGGACATTTTCACTAGGTTCTGTTATTGTTACAAAACACACCATTAAAGTCATTTGTTCCGTATGGCTGATGTCAGGTGTGCAGTCCAGAATAACAGAGTAATATCTTGCTGACTTCAGATCTGCCACAATCTTCTGTTTGACTTTTGTTGCCAGTAACTGTATGATCTCATTTTGAATTGTTTTTCCGAGGTAGTGGTGTGTGTACATTTCTTGGATGGTGACTCTTCTTAGATGCTCCTGGAGTACAGCATCAAACTCAGCCATCAGCTCCACAATTTTAAGGAAGTTTCCATTGTTTGGTACATACAGCTGGTCTGAAGTGCCACGCAGTGCGAGGTTTTGTGTAGCAAGGATTCTCACAATAGCAATGAGCCTTTTCAGAACATTTTGCTAGTAAAGAGACTCTGATGCAATCTTCTCTTGATGCTGATCATCTATGGTGGCCTTTAACCTTAGTCTCATCTCAAGCTCTTTCCACCTAAGGAATGCTCTCTGGTGATTTGCTGCCTTCTCATGGCATGCCAGATTTCTAGCCAGATTTTTCCAGACCTTTGTTCCTGTAGAACCCAATGTAGGTGGAACATTAGACTTGGAAGAGTTTGAAACACAAACAGTATGCAGCATTCTGGGTTTTTGAGTACATAAGCCATGGCCTCTCCACTTTGTCACCATTGGGGATTTCACGCCAGCAATGTGTTGGATGGTAATTTCTATTTTCATTGTCTTTGGGGAAAATGAAGTTTTTCACTTGCTGTGGCCCATGCGGTTCAAGGAAGTCCCTCAGGCTACTGCTCAAGTAGGTCCACAGTCCTGGATCATCTAGACTTAAGAAACTAAACTCAGCAGCAGCTGCTTCTTGCGCCTCCACCACACTCTTCTCTGACCTACACTTTTCGTCAGGAATGTGCATGGTTACATCCATTTGAGATGGAGATATGGATGCTGCAGTAGCTGCCAGGTCACCTGCACTCTGACTAACTGGAAGATCAGGCATCTCCTCACCACTCACATCCTCACTGGGGCCGGAAGGCTCACCATGAACATTTGTGTCTATGTATCCCAGGAGAGCTCCTTCCTGCTTAGATAGAAAAGCTTCCTTTGCTTGCTTTTTCTGAATGCTGCCCCAGAGGGGCATTTTCTTCTTTCACTCATGACTGCTGTTCTGTGCCAGCTATAGTGGCTCTCAACACTCAGTTGAAGGGGACAAATAAGTAGGCTGGTAGCAGGGCCTGAGTGAGGGAAGATATCAGCATCTTAAGGGCCTAACTGGCTCCTACTACTTCAGTTGACTGCTGTTCTCCTCAACTGGGTTCAGGGAAGCAGCAGGAAACCGGAAGCTCCCTGAGAAGCTGGTGTTAATCAGTCCAGGCTCTTGGGGGTGCTAGAGAGGTACATAAGAGGCTCGTCCTCTTCTCTCTCCCTGCAGCTCCTGCTGCTTTCTGTTATTCCCTCTCACCTTTTCTCCTGCCTGCCTGTTATGTCTCTTGTGCCCTCCTTCCTCCAGCACAGCACTCCACCATCTTTGTGCATCTAGAGCAGAGAGAATACATATGCACCAGCAGCAGACACAATTTTCTACACTCTGGGTCCTAGTGGCGCCCCTCCACAGTCTGGCACCTGAGGCGGCCACCTCAGTTCGCCTCATGGTAAGGCCAGCCCTGATTTGAGAGCACTTTAAAATATTTCTCTGAAACCTGAAAGGTTGGTCTCATTTTAAAATAAATCCCTGTCAAATGCAAGCAGAGAACAAATAATGTGCACAACACACATTCTCTGAAAACTGTCACAGGCAGGGCTTCAACTCACAGTGCATGGGTGCAGCTCAGGTCCGATGACCACAGCATGTCCCCTTCAACCCTGCACTTATAGTGACAACAGACTGCAAGCTGTTCACAGAGCCCTAGCCTTGCTGCACATAAATATTTCACCCTCTCAGGCATGTCAAGTTAGCTCTTGCCAACCCTCAATTTTTTCAGCATTGATTCCCCAAACTGCTGTGCACTAGCTGAGATAAATCCCGAGGGTTGATATTAGTTTGGGGAGGACCAGCCCCATAGTTCAAGCCCCAGACCTGCACAAAAAAAGTTAGAAGAATCAATGATTTTGTCAATGAGTGGGAGTTTTACAGGGAGGTAGTATCTCAGGAATCCTTTGCTCAGATAACCCCAAATTTGGACCACTAACCCTATCCTGTACCCCCAAGAGGCTCAGCAAACTTCAAGACAATCCAAATCAGCACTTAGAGCACTTTCAGAGCACTTAGAACAGCTATCTTTAAATAGTAGGAGATTTAGTGAGTATAGTGGAGCAGTAGCTCTGCTATAATGAAAAACAAAATGTGTGTGCAAATGGTGAACAGAACAACAAATATATTAATTCAATCAAAAGATATATTTATGTAAGTAACAACATACAATTCTGTGTGTGTGGTTATAACAGAAACAGATGGGTTACGAGGCACAAAGCTGATGGCCAACACTTTGAAGAAGTGTGGCTTTCCAGTATAACCACATTATTTGCATTGTTAAATAGCTGTTATTTATTTATTGGTGCTGGACGTACATCTATGGAGAATGAAGTTATCTCTTTTTTCCTGACAGATCAGGTTCAAGCATTGGCAGTGGTAGCATAAGCTTCTTCCACACCATTGATCTATGACCTCTTAGGGCCAGAGGATCTGTCTCCATGCTCGTTCAGACCTTTAGCATCTCTACAAGCAAAGATGCCAGAAAGTGATAACTGAGGCTCAGGCAGAAAGTATTTGTTTAAAAAAACTAACTATAGGCTTTAGAAATATCTTGTTCTTCCACCTCCAACTTAGCACACACTGTGTCCCATTGGTTAAAATGTACTGAAGTCTTGTTGTAAGAGGGACTTGAAGAATATGACTATGTAATTGCTGGCTCTACTAACAAGTTGTTACTGCTCTTAGCACTGAAGAGCCAACATAGTTATGGCTGAGCGAGAGAGATTCGATTCTATTCTCATGTATCAACAAAAACCTTCGGCTAAATTCCCACTGTATCTTTATTACTGGTGGTGGTAGAGACAAGGAGCCCAACAATGTTCAGAGATCCGAGTTCAGTTTGCAGTGCTGACACCTAGAGTGAAACTTTCTTACTAATAAATTGAACGGGTTTGATCTGGAAGTTACAGAGAGATAGGTGCAGAAATCCAGGGTGTCATTTTTCTAACTATATCCACTTTAAAGTTAAAAATCTTAGATTTTTTTAACATGAAAAATAGATCTTTGCTTTCCCTTTTTTTAGTTGCCAGCAGAAAAATGCTTCTGAATTGATAGCTCAGCCTCTCCAAATCAGACAAATATAGGTAGGGCCCTACCAAATTCACTGGCCATGCAAAACGCATCACAGACTATGAAATCTGGTCTCCCCCTGTAAAATCTGGTCTTTTGTGTGATTTTACCCTATATTATACAGATTTCATGGGAGAGACCAGCATTTCTCAAATTAGGGGTCCTGACCCAAAAGGGGGTTTGGGGGGGGGGTCGCAAGGTTATTTTACAGGGGGTTACGGTATTGCCACCCTTACTTCTGCGCTGCCTTCAAAGCTGGGCAGCCAGAGAGTGGCTGCTCTTGGCCAGGCACCCAGCTCTGAAGGTGGCGCCCCACCAGCAGCAGCACAGAAGGGTGGCAATACCATACCATGCCATCCTTACTTCTGCACTGCTGCTGATGGCGGCTCAGAGCTGGGCTCCCGGCCAGCAGCCACCGTTTTCCAGCTGCACTCTGAAGGCAGTGCCACTGTAGCAAAGAACTAAGGGTAGCAGTACCACAACACCACCCGCGCACACACAATAACCTTGCGATCCCCACACAACTGCTTTTTGGGTCAGGACCCCTACAATTACAGCACCGTGAAGTTTCAGATTTAAATAGCTGAAATCCTGAAATTTATTATTTTTAAAATCCTATGACTGTGAAATTGACCAAAATGGACCATGAATTTGGGAGGGCCCTAAACATGGCGGGGGGGAGGGGGGATCATTTATACAGACAATGATAGAATATCAGACTTTATATACACAGACACAAATGGACACACACAGTAGCACAGCAGCATCCCACTTTCTCAAAAGCTTTTCCCACCATGGCACTACATAGCTTTAAAAAAAAAAAAACAGGCATTTTTAAGTCTACCACATTAGTGCCCAATCCTAAAAGCCCTTCATACAAGAATTCTCTTTGCTTTCAATAGGAGTTTGGGATGCACATGGAATGCATGATTAAGCCCTTAATCTTTTAAAAATGAGTGGAAAAACACTATTGAGGCAACGCTGCACCAATGAAAATCCAATTAAGAGGGGAAATATTTTTTCAAACAAAAGACATTGGCCTGGGCATTGGTTGTCAGGCACTTGTTATCTGTGGCCATGTCATGTTTCCCGTTTTTATTTTAAAAACTGCCACAGATATATCAGAAATAGCATTCCCTGCTGTTCCCAGAGTATTATGATATTGTACTAGACCCAGCAATGACATTTGTTAAAGCTGTTCTTGTGTAAATTAAGAATTTCTCGGTTCTGAATGGCAAAGCTTTTTAAAATACAAAACTATTCAAGATCTAGAATCTGCAACAATCTGGGTAAAAAATTCAAAATTGTATGAACTAGCCTGTTATAGCACAGCTATTTCACCTTGTGTCATAGTGGTTTTGTTTTGGAAGGGGAGGGGCTTATTTTTGTTTACTAGCTGCAGTGCAGTTGAGGAAACTATAGACCTTGCTATTTAAGAGAGAATGAAAGAGTGCAAAAGAGCAGAGGAAAATATATTGTAGGCACTGACAAATGGACTGGGGGAAAGTATAAGGTCCGTATAGACTCGGTAAATGAGGAGTCAGGAGAGATTGTTCTGTTGAGAGAACTCAGAGGTTCAGTAGTTTTAAGGGATGACAGGCGAACGAGGCAGGTTGTTTACAGAGAACAAAGTTGAATTTAACGAGGGAAGGAGTGATCATGGATTGCAGGGTACAAGAGAGGGCAATGGAGGAACTTGAAATGATTAAGTGAACAGTTTGACCCCTGGATGAGTGGGAGCTGTAACACATTCCAAATCATTTACAGAATATACATGTAGGCTTAAAATTTAAAAGTACAATTACATTTCAAAACATTAAAATCAGGGTTTTTTGTTACCTATGTATCAAGTCTTGATTTTTCTTGCCTGTCCTCTGTCAGCTTCCTAGCCATCTCTAAATCTACTTTAGAATGACACACACACACCCACGATATTTGCAAAAGATTACACTACTTTATACCACCCTACTCTGATCTATCTCTGTTCCTCAGGTTGCATTCCTTCATATTTCAGGGTAGAAGTATTCTAGAATAGGAGAGTGGGAGGTGACCTGAAACGGTGGTGGAAACTGCCAGAGAAGGCTGGGTTTTGCCCTCTGCTCAGAGAATGATCTCCTAAAAACACCCCCCCCCCAATAAAAGAAACAGTAGATCTTTGTATCTCATAACTCCTCTAGGGTCTTAAAAATTGAAAGTCTGGCCTGCAGGCTCACTAGTAGCTGCTGCAAGATTCACACAATTATCTCTACTGCTAGAGAATCCAAGAAGGCTACAGAAGAGAGAGTAGATCAGCAATTTTCAAACTTTAGTACCTAGCGTCCTATATCTAAAACATAAAAATACTGGGTGTATGCACCACCTTCATCAGTTTAATTGGCGCAGTTAGACTGGATTCTTGATGCAATATAGTTTACACAGTACACTCATCAAACCGCAAAATGATCATTGGAATGGAGACACCTGATTCTATGAGCACAGCTAGACAAGGTCACCCCTTATCTCCCCTCACCTCCTCCTCTACTCTCCACCAAATTTATCAGTCTCTCCTACCTCTCTTCTCTAGCATCCTCACTCACCCCAGTCTCTGCTCAGTGCCATCTCTTCTCCTCTTTTCCCTCCTTCAAAACCCCTTCACTTTCCATAGTTCTCTGCCTTCTTTTCTCTCCTGCCTCCAGATTTTCTGAGTCCTTCTCCCAAACCCTCCCTTTCCTCAGACATTTTGCCCTCTTTCCAGATTTCAGTATCTCATGCTTCTCCCCAAACCCTTTCCTCAGAATTCCTGTCCCCCTCTCACTCCTCCAAACCCCTCCTCCAGTACTTGCTTTCCCTCCCCCTTTCCTCCCCCAAGCTCCTGACTCACTCCTCCTGCTGTGCCAACCCCATTCTCTGCTCCTTTGCCCCCTGGGAACCCCCCAGTCATCCCTCTTCTCTATGCTCTTCCAAAGCCCCACCCCCATCCATCCTTTTCTGCATCCTCCACAATTCCGCTGCCCCAGGGCCTCTCTAAAGCTTACATCCACGTCCCCCTTGTCCATCTCTGACCAAGTCCCCATTCTTCCTCTCTGCCTTTTGTGGAACCCCTCACGCCACAGGCCAGCACCAGTGCTGTGAAAACCAACCCTGACTTGGAGCCCTGATCGATTAGGGGGTGGGAAGGAGGAGGAGGAGCGGGTCTCTCCACTCTGCAGCCTTTGTTGGCTCTGGAAACCCCTTGGCCTGGGGTGCAGGTAGGTTTGCCAACCCTCCAGGATTGACCTGAAGTCTCACAGAATCGGCATCAATCTCCCAGTGACTATTGAAAGCAATCTGGGAAATTTTAATAGGATATTTTAAGAAAATGACATTACATCATGTTGGGGGGGGAATCTCCCAGAATAGCTTCAGTGAGAGTTGGCAACCCTAGGTGCCGGCTGCAGTTGCTGAGACACAGCAGGCCTCAGTGGAACTAATATTCAGGGGAGGGAGATAGGCCCAGGGAACAGTGTGAAGGTGTGGTCACTATGAGCTTTCACCACATGTAAGGACTGGCCACCACCCAAAGGGAAGGAAGTGGCAGAAGCTAGAGTTGAGCGATAGAGGCTGAAGGGGCAGTTGAGACCATGTCACCAATGGAGCTATGGTTCCTTTTCACCATCCTGAGATTGTGTTTTACTCCCATTAACTCTCTTTCCAGTGAGTGCACTGAATAGCTCTGTGCACTGACCTGATTCTGGTGTGAATTCCTGCCGCCCCCGGGTCTGGAACAACCTAGCAAAGAGGAGCCCCCACCACATTCAAGGTCCTGCTGTCTTCCCTCTGTCTCCCAGATTGCCTGCCCTCCCAGGAGGATCAGCTACTGGAGGCCAGCAACTAGACCTCCACATACCTACCCCCTGCCAGTTCCAGAAAGAAGACCCAGGTACAGCCTCCTGCCTGCCCAGCTGCTGGCCAGAGCATTCCCTAGAGACAGGAAACTGCACTGCAGATGCCTCCTTTCTACCTAACTACTCAGCTCAACTGCTGATCAGCAGCACCAAGGAGGTGAGTTTTGAGGCTGCTTCTGCCCAAAGCAGCCTCCGACTGCTCTCTTTGCCTAGCCCAGTGGTTCTCAACCTATTTACCATTGTGGGCACAATGGTATGTGTTACGTGGACCGCATCCACACAATATATATATACTACCTGTATGGCCCCGAGGATGTCACATGGGCCGCAGCTGGATGCTGATTGGTCTGCAAGAGAGCCAAGGGTTGAGAGCCACTGGCCTAGCCCTCTCCTTCAGCCAGCCAAACTTTTGTGGGGAGGGGAAAGACCAAAGTCAATGTTGTCTCCCCCCTGCCCACCGCCAACTCCTACAATTACAACAGTGTTTCAAAGGCAGCTTTGTCTATATTGCGCCATGATTCCATGCAGCCACTTATGATCATGGAGGATTAATTCTCTGTTCCTGTTGGCGAGTTTCCCCAGCTCTCCTCCTATTGACTCTATACCAACCTATCTTTAATTCAGTATGTGGAGCCCCTCACAGGCCTGTTCTTTCTGCATGACTGGGCATGTTTTGATTTATGGAGCCAATTATCAAAGATTTTCCCCTCCCCTGCCCCAGTAAATCAGCCTCGCTACTCTGACTGCGGCCTAGGCACCAGGCGGGCTACATGCACCGCAATTTGAGACCCTCTGTCCTAGGAAGCTAGGGTTACAGTTTATATGTTATTCAGCTGCTTTTGATTTATCCATTTTTGGCCACATTAGTTCTGTTCCTTTAATGTTTATAAAAGGGAATTTTATATATACACCATTATGTTGGGTTACCCTGATTATTGTAAATCAATTTATACAAACAGGACCCCGAGGCAAATTGGACCAGCTTGGAGAGATGCAAAATTAAAGTGGGACAGAAAGGAATCAGACACATACTCAGCCCGGTGGCAATAGAAATGGATGTAGGTAACATGTCAGCATTAAGAAACTCAAAAGCTCTCCAAAACTACTTTTAAGGACGGGATAGGTGCTTGTGGGACAGTGGTCCCTCATCAGTTGCTGAAGTTCCTGATTAAGGGCCAGATCCTTCCAACCTTACTTATGCTGAGTAGTAACTTACTATGAACATAGGAGCACTAATCCCATTTACTTTCAATGGGACTTGTGCACCAATGTCACTTAGGCACTTTGAAAATCCCACCCAACGTGCATATGTGAGAGTAAAGATGGCAGGATTAGGCTGTAAGTGAATACTTATTAACCAATGACCGGATTGGAAGGTGAATTGCCTAACTTTGGGCCAGATTCTTATATGCTTCCTCACAGTTCACAGCTTCTTACTTAAATAGTCCCATTGATTTTAGGACTTCTTGTGGAATAAGGCACTACCCTTACTCATGTTGACTATCAGAAGCTGTGCCATTTAATTAAATGGGTATTGTCCCAGGAGAGGTGTAGCCTACCATCAACCAGATAAGCCAGAGACAACTGAGCTAGCGTTGTTCATATTAAAAAAAAAAAGTCCAAATAATGTTTCAGGTCCAGGTATTTCTTTCAGTGGAGTCATGCTTTGCTAGTAAACTCCATTTGTTATTCATATGATTATTCACATTTTATTCCAGATACTATAGCTGCCGCCGGGGAAGTTACTCTCTCTGCCACTAGACTGCACTTTGCTCCATGTGCTGACAGCTGTAAAGAGAAATTTACAAGAATCCTGACCTCTCAAGTGCCATGGCAGAGCGCTCACAGATCAAGATTCTTATTAATTTCCTCTCACAGCTGTCAGCACATGGAGCCGAGCAGCAGGAAGAACAACACAAGAACCGCAAGAGAAGAGGACAGCTTGGGCGAGGGGTAAGGAGAGTACATGTTCAGATTAGGTGGAGGTGCAAGATCATATAAAAAGTGTGATGGGGAGAATCTCCATTTTTATAGCTCTCTCAGGATGTGTGTGAAGTCAGTCTTCTGATTATAGATGAGATGCAGGAGGTAACCACATCTCCGTCCACATTGGCACCACGCCTCCAAACCATGCTAGCTAAACTGGTTCTCAAGTAAGGGTCTGTCATATTAAGCAGAATAGTGTGTGGCAAGTATTTTTAAATATAGTTGTAGTTAGCACAGTTTGATGCTCCAGTGGTTTTCAGGGCTTTGTAATATACAGCCATGTTAGCCAAAATTATCGTCAAGAATTGCCCATCAGTGTGGTTTGGGAAGAACAGAATTCAAAAGTGGTTTTCATCCTTAGTGTGGACAGACTTAAAAATAAGTTTGGGTGTTTCTTAAAAAACCCAGGCGGTGTTGGCTAGGAAGACTCATCCCAACCCCACCCCAATATTTACACATGCTTGCAATTCCCATCTTCCAGGGTCATGGCGCAAGCACATTCACTCCTTCATCCCCAGGAGGTTATGCAGAGGTTCAGGGGAAGCATAGACCCCGCTCCTTTGCTCAGAGCGGGGGGCAGCTTCCTTCTCTCTCCCTGGCTGAGGTAAGTAGTGCTTCTGCACACATCCCTCTCCTGTTTGGTTGGCATGGTGAGAGCTCCCTCTCCTGTTTTGGCATACTTTAACCACTGAGGCTAGGGCAACTCCAACCGCAGCAATGCCTCACTGGGCTGGGTACAGAAAGCAGCAAATTATGCCTCAATACAGGCTTAGGCAGAAACAGGCACCTGCAGGAACTGGCTGCAGCATGACCAAGAAGTGAGCTGAGCTGTGTGAGGCACTGAAAAGAAGCAGCTACTGCTACCAGGAATTTCCTCTAAACTCAGGTTTCAGCGTAGCAGCCGTGTTAGTCTGTATCCATAAAAAGAACATGGGTACTTGTGGCACCTTAGAGACTAACAAATTTATTAGAGCATAAGCTTTCGTGGACTACAGCCCACTTCTTCGGATGCATACAGAGTGGAATAAATATTGAGGAGATATATATGCACACATACAGAGAGCATAAACAGGTGGGAGTTGTCTTACTTAATTGGCCTCTCAGAGCTGGTAAGAGAAAAAAGACTTTTGAAGTGATAATCAAGCTAGCCCAGTACAGACAGTTTGATAAGAAGTGTGAGAAGTATTCTTGATTATCACTTCAAAAGTCTTTTTTCTCTTATTTAATTGGCCTCTCAGAGTTGGTAAGACAACTCCCACCTGTTTATGCTCTCTGTATGTGTGCATATATATCTCCTCAATATTTATTCCACTCTGTATGCATCCGAAGAAGTGGGCTGTAGTCCACGAAAGCTTATGCTCTAATAAATTTGTTAGTCTCTAAGGTGCCACAAGTACTCCTCTAAACTCAAACCTCCTCCAATGGTGGAGTCCAAAGAGAGGACCTAATATAGTGAGGTGCTGGGCTCCCAAGGGTGCCAATGAGAGTGGAGTACCTAGCACCTCCAAAAGCTGGGCTCTTGGTGCTCTGATATTGCTTTATAGTGAGGCTTGGCAGAATCGGAGTTTTATTTCTTTATCATGTCAACATATAACATCAAATGTTTATTTTTAAGCATTTTTTCCAATTTTTATCGCTAGGTTTTCACAGTTGAGAGAGATTATGGGGGGATGTCACCCAATAATTATTTAATGATGTTCAGATTCCAGACCTAACTGTTAAAACACAAATTGTCAGAATATATGAAGTAAATATCCTTAATCAAACTCTAAAGTTCTCAAGGAGCATTTTTCTTACGTTGCCTATCTGTAAGTTTCAGTCATCAATGGAAATAGTCTTTCCTAGGTTTGTGGATGTAAATAGAGAAATAGACATTTACTGATAAAAGTCTGATTCTTCCAAGCCTATTTATAGTTCAGACTTGGCAGTCCTAGTTCTCAGTGAGGAATTCCTTGTGCTGCATCTGTGTCAGTAGTTTCTGTTATAAACGCAGGGAAAGTCACAGGAGAAATAGGACATTACCCATATGCTGACAACAAGGTTAAAACCGCGGGCTGTTCAAGGTTTTAGACCAGACACAACTTTTAAAGGTCTTGTAAGCAGATGAGGGGAATACAGTTACTGGGACCACTGAATCATTTATTTACTGCTGGTGGGGCACATATGAAAGTGCTATGGAATTTAGCCAGTGGAATTAACATACTGTGCATGCACATTAAGGTATATTATATTCTTGCTGATTTCAGGGCATTTATCTCACGTTCCCACAGAAGCTCACATAAGTGGCAATTTGCTTTTTAATTGCATGACATGGTTTTAAAAAAGTAAATTCAGAATAATGTATATGATGGGTCAACCTGTAATGATAGGATTACACAACTAAACTAAATACCATCGCCAGCTCTTTGAAGGATACCTTTAAAACAGAAAAATGATTGTTGGGAACAGTAATAGAAAGTGATACGTACGCACAAAGGGACAATTTATGGTGGCTGTGGGAAACAAATGTGAGCTTCCTGACTTTTGAGAATGTAAAGTTTCAAACAATTATTCCATTACAAAGTATTTTTACACTTAACATCCTCACAGCGCAGTTACCTGCTTAATTCACACACACATGCACACGTTCTCTCTCTCTCTCATTTTAAGAGATTATTGGCGGAGAGGGGTATGCTGCCAGGAGGAAGCAAAATTAAGTGAACACAACTTTTAAGTGACTACAGTTCTTATTTAACAAACTTTGCTGCAAGGGGATGGCAACGACCTCACAGGCCTGGGCGCTCTGACACCCCCCATCCTCTGATCCTTTAGCATCAGGAGGCTACATCTGCCCCTGTGGCTAGCCCCTAGGGTTGCCAGCACTGTAATTCAAAAATATGGGAGAAACCCAGAGATTCAGGGGCCACTTAGGCATGATGGAGGGGTGGCTGGGCCAAAACTGAGTGGCAGTGCAACCCTGTGCACCAGGTCAAGTTGCCAAGCAGAGATACTACTCTGGTTGAAATATGGGATGAAAGGTGTCCTCTACTGATTTATTATGGGACAGATAATATTTTACTTAAATAAGGGATGTCCCTTATAATACAAGACCATTGGCAACCTTACTAGCCCTCTTTTAAGGAGAGTCAGAGCTAGGAACTAGTACTGCATAGGTGCTTCCTGGCCACGCCCCCTGTGCTGGCAGAAGGGAGGAGGGTGGCATAGGAACCTGGCACTACACCTTCAGAGAAACATGAACGTTCTATAGCCAGCACCTGCAGGTGGCATGATGAAAAATAGTAACCCTGCACCCAATAGTAGATCTGGTCCAACACAATTTCTAGGTCCCACCTCTTCCCAGTATAAAGAAACACCATGATGGTGGTTCTAGTGGCATGTGGGGAGGGAGGCCAAGAGATGGAGATTTAAATATTCCTCTGATGTACTGGAAGTTCAAAGAACAGCGTGTGGCACTGTGCTAAGTCAGTAGAAGCAGAAAAAGTAAAGCTCTTTATAAATAATACCGGTGAAACTGACCGATCTAGTTTCACTATGAAACTAGAAAGTAAACAGCATAAATGGGGAATGGAATATACTTGTTAAGGTTTGTTTAATCATCACACATAAAGACTATAATCATGGCAGTGGTGCCCTCTGCATTTTGAAATTCCACATTAGTATTTGCATCATGGTAGTACAGGACCTCCTGCTGTCCAGGAAGGGGCAGATTTCAAAAGAGCTCAGCTTCCATTTGGACACCAAGTGGCCAGATTTTCCAAAGAGCTCAATGCATTGGGTGCTGAGCACCTAAGAATCTGGCCATAAAAAGGCCACAGTGGGAGTTGCTGGGCACTGAGCACTTGAAATCTGGCCCTAAGGGACTAGCCAATTTAAAAAAAGGGATGGCTATATATTGCTACAGATTTCTATTGGTTTACTTGAAAGAAGCCTACTGGGCATTTTTAAGAAGTGCTAGTACATAAAATCCTTATTAAAATGCTCAGAATAATGTCCTTAACAAGGCCTTCTTCCAGCACAGCAATGCTTGCTTTCCAGAGGGATAGGAAATCCCTGTAGAGTTAGTCAGCTTTCACTGGGGACAAAGTACAGGTAGGGAAGAAAAAAGCTGGCAAGAGTCAACTGCCTAAATTAATCCTACCCAGAGCAGGTTGAACTTGTACATAAAACGGTTACGCAAGAAGCTCTTGCAGGGCTTGTTACGCCACACAGTGACAAAGAATAATCTCCTGGTGTGGTGCTGACAGGATATACACTAACCTCTAATTTTTTGCCAATAAAGCCAGATTTGCAGGCAGCAGGACTCAATACTATGACCCGCTGCAATGATCAGTACCACTGCCTTTCAGTAGCCTGGAGCCAATCTCTGGTTTTTGTTCCCCCGCAATAACAAAATAGCTATTGAGCTACTGAATATTAGATTGTGTTCAATGCTTAAATATATAACCCATCTCCTATAGGGCCAGATCCTGCCAACCTTACTCATTTACTTCATAAGCAGGCCCACGGGAGGAATATACTACTCATCAGGAGTTTGGGTGGCAGAACTCTTCCTGGCCTGATGCTCACATCCACTTGCACTGGCAAACAGGGCAAAAGCAGATGCAAATTGGGTGGGGGTTGCATGAGTTACAGAGCATAGGTCTGTCACATGCTTCTTCCTGCCCTGAGCCTCCTTAAGCCCTCTGCAGGGCTAGGGCTCAGAAATTAAGAGCCGATATGTTAGCATCTACCCTACATGGCCTGCACCATTGGGGCTCACAAGACAATTCCATACCAAAGAGCCATGGAAGTTAATGTTGGGAGGACCAGCACCCTCACCCACTACAGGAGTAACTCTCAGCAGTGTGTTGCCATGTGCAGCCATGCTGGGGTGACTTCACTAGAAGTGCTGAGTACATCAGGAACGCTGGAGAGGGACCCACATGTTAATATGATAAATGTACTTAAAATAATAGCCCAAGTGGGACACCCAAAAAGTGAAACAATTCCACACTAAACCACAACAACCAGCTCACATGTTGCTCTGGATCTCCCCAAAGGGGGAGCCCCCCAGTACTGGCACTCCCCTGTCCATCAAGGTAAGGCTTTCCAGGAAGCTGTAGGAGACAAACACTGGGAAATTCTTGGCTTTGCCTGAGGGTTTTCCTTAGAGAGGATTTTCACCACTTCTGTGACAGATTAAGCAGGACGTGAACCTGCCATCATTTGCATATAATGCATAACATTTCCACCAGCTCCACCAACACGTAGCACAAGAGAGACAATCCAGCCCTCTAGATTTAGCAGGACTTTTAGGCAATATTTTAACTCAGTAACAAGGAACCCAAACTTGATTTTCCTGCATACCCTGAGGCTAGGTCTACATTACCCGCCTGAATCGGCGGGTAGAAATTGATCTCTCGGGGATCGAATTATCGCGTCTCGTTGGGACGCGACAATCGATCCCCAAATCAACGCTCTTACTCCACCAGCGGAGGTGGGAGTAAGCGCCGTCGACGGGGAGCCGCGGAGGTCGATTTTGCCGCCGTCCTCACAGCGGGGTAAGTCGGCTCCAATAGGTCGAATTCATCTAAGCTATTCGCGTAGCTGAATTTACGTATCTTAAATCGACACCCCACTCCCCCCCCGTAGTGAAGACCTGCCCTAAGTTTCCATAGTCTTCAATGGAAGGATATAGCATCAGGCCTCATTCCTGCACAAGATTTCCACTTCTCTTTTTAAAAATTATTTATTTCCTTAGCCTTTTGCCACAACACAAGAGGACATTACCCATAAGCTGGTAAGAGACTTCAAAAAGCTGGAGTCATCTTCCAATAGAAACTATAACCCTAATTGTGTGGTAAAGATTTCTCTTTACCAAAAAAACCCAAAACAAAACAAATAAGAAACACCCAACCACCCCACCCCACCCCTGCAAAAAACAACAACAACAACAACAACAACAACACCCCAAAACCTCAACCAAACAAAAAGCAAGAAAATCAAACCCCACTCCTCACAGCATTTGTATGCAGGTTTTTATCAGTATTAGGCTCACTATATACAAATAGGCATGTAAGGACTGTTTAGAAACACTGTACTAGAAAGTACCTATGTACATACAGACAACAGGATTAGAGTGTAGTTGAAATATACCAACTTTGTCCATAAAGGACTATTAAAAAAAATTGGAGAGAGGGATGGAAAGAGAGAGGGAGAGAAATGTACATTTTCTTCAACAGGTACAAAATGTGCTGTACACATATAAATTAAAAAAAAGATACTAACCTTTAACAGCAGTTCAAAGATAAGCATCTCTAAGAGAGTTACATGCAACATTACATACCCTGATAAAGACCTCTCACACACACGGCTAAAATCTACATTTCTATTAACTTTTTATAGCACATCATTCCTATGCTGGCACACGGCATTGATTGCCACTTAAATCTTCTAGTGTTGTGGGAGGAAGAAATTGTCACTGAAAACTGACTTCGTGAGATGTAAATTACCTTGCACCATGATTAGCTCCAATCTTGCATCAGGATCTTCTTCAGTAGTCAGTGAAACTCCACTTGTGCACAGGGATCTATGACGCCAGACAGGACTCCAAACAGGTGCAGAGGTCTGCACTGGCAGATCCCAGTGCAGGACCGAGACCTCAGGACTTGCTTCTGCAAAGTGCTGAGATCCTTTACTCTCATGAACATTAACAGAGTGGAGGGCGCTCATCATCTCACAAGGGTTCCCAGCAATTTGCAGGATCAAGTCCTCCATAATGTACACATTTTTAGAGCTGGTTAAACAGAGGGCCATTGCTTCACAAAAGTGTTTTCCATTTAAAAAAACTATTTTTTCCTAATCAGCTCTATTTTTTACTCTTTTTAAAGCTTTAAACATCAAATAATCCCATCCATTTTGTCTTAGTTCCCAGTTTTCTAGGGGATGTAGTACCCATGTTTATAAATGCATCAGGAAACAAAGTTGGGAAACGTAAACATCTGAATATTTTTGGGGATAAAAACTCAGCTGTGTTTACTGGAGGAAATCAAAGTAGACAACAGGGATGATGGATCCAAGCAGGGCTGGAGAGGCGTCAATGTGGGATTCTGGGACATTTACAACACCATGACCAAGATAAAAATAATGGGTAAAATTCTTGCTCCCATTGAAGTCAATATGCTGTGCTATTGACTTCAATGGACCCAGGTTATCACCCAGTAGCTTTTTAAATATTTCCTTATGCATGTTACAAACAATAATTATTAAAACTGAAATTTTAAAAATCTAATTTACTTTTTATTCTATAACTGCTTATTTAGTTTTTGCATTTTTCTCAGTGTGGACAATGAATTTGGACTAGTCACTTTCATTTACTTATTAGTTTCTAATCAGTTTCACTTTGGGGTTCCCATGCCTTAGCACAAGGATGCAATATTCAGTTTACATACAAGAGTGGTGTGTTTGGGATTCTTTTACGCTTTTTAAAAAATTCTGAGAGATATTTCTATGGATCTTGTGATTCCTGTTAATTAAAGTGGAAGAGAGCAATGTAAGTGCTGGTGGAAAACAAGTTAGGTATGAAGACAGCATTGGAAATTATATTTAAATGTCTTTTTGTTGCAGATGAACTGTGGTGTGTGAATTTCTAAGCAACTGAGATGTCGTGGGCTGTGCACCACTGTATATAACTGTAATATCTCTAGCCTACAGTAGGTGCTTTCTTCACCCTCCTCTCTCACTGGTGGACAAACACTCGTCTTTTCTATTTGGTTTTGGACATTACTAATTCACATTCAAATACTTTATTATTATAATATCCCTTTTTAGAAAGTTATTTGGAAAATATGGTTTGCCTGTAACTCTCAGTTGGGGCCTATGGGATTTGTTCTGACTTGAGATGTGTTTACATTATGGCTTTTATGGTGTTAAACTATAAAAGCCAATTTGAAAAGCTGAGTCATCTCATGTAATTAGGCACACAATAGCCTCTTTTTTTTTCTCCTAGGAAGCTGCATGATCTAATGATCAAGGATCCTGAAAGTCAAGAAGCATGTTCTATTCCCATCTCCAACACTGACTTGCTCTCACGCAGACAAGTCACTTCACATCTGTCTGCCTGTGTTTCACCTCTTGTCTAGATGGTAATCTCTTTGGGCCAGAGCTTGTCTCTTATTATGTGTATGTACAGTGCCTACAGACTCAACTGGGGCCTGTTGACACTAACATAAATACAAAGTGATTATTTGTAAAATTATTAGGCACTCCTAGGGAAAAGGCAATATGAAAGATCCCCTGGGGCAACAACTTGTACTGTTATAGTGATCACCCACAGGTGACAATGTATGCACAAGTAGGGGACCTTTTGTGGTCAATCTCTCCTTGTCTGGAAGGGGATTGTGCTGTTTCTAAGGGCCTGTTCTCCCTTACTACCCCTCCCCTTCTTAGGACTCCATGGAAGGGCCTCTGCTGTGCCTCCATAGGGAAGGAGCTCCAGGGGGGGCAGGAGAGTTGATTGGGGGCAGAGTTAGGGCAGCAAGTGGTGGAGCAAGGGACTGGCTGTATTCACAATACCATTCCCTGCTCAGTTCCTACATTTCTGCAGGGAAATCCAGCAGGGAGGTAATAGTGCTTTAAAAGCTTCCTTGGAATCTATTTTACATTTATAAAAGCTGTGTCTGTACCTAAACAGCCTAAGGGGGCTCAGCCAATGGCTGTGCTGGAGCTGAACAGCAGAGCCGCACAAAGATGAGCTGTCTCTGCCATCAGGATCTGCTCGGGGGATCTGGGGCTGGGTTTCTTCTGCATGGATTGTCAGGATTCCCCGTGGCTGGGAAGCTTTGACTCCTGGAAACTCAGATGCCCTCCTCCGACCTCTCCTCCTTCAGGGAATGCTTAGCAGAAAATTCCACAAGGAGCCCTACAGAATTCTATTGCCCCTCCCCTCCTCCCAGGTTATTCCATTGGAGAAGATGATCTGGCCTGAAGTTATCAATGACTGAAAAAATGCAGGACCAAACATGCAGTAGAAAACTTAGATCCAATTGTGCAAAGAGCTCTGTTCAGGTGGACCCCTGCAGAGCTCCACTGACTTCAGCAGGTCTCCATGAGGGTGCAAGGTCCACTCATACAGGACTCCTAGGAGGATCAGGGCCTTATATTGCGAGCCAGACATTACTTTCAGATAGTTATTTCCTACTTACTGACCTATCATGAACAGTGGAACTGGAGTCAGAAGGCCAGTGTTCCCTGGAGCGACAGTTATTAACAGGACACCAGTGAAATGGAATGCTGGGGGTGAAAGCAACTCAGCTACATGAACTGCACACAACATTGAATGAATTCCACTTGTTCAGCTTAAACTACATTCATTTTCTCTCTTTATGAATGAAACAACAATGAGCACAGTTCTGAACCCAAGCAGGCAGATCCTCTTGCCTCCACCCAGTTCCTTTATTTAGGGTTACCATACGTCCGGATTTTCCCGGACATGTCCGGCTTTTTGGGCTCCAAATCCCCGTC